>NC_050453.1:91774119-92074119 GCF_903995425.1 Onychomys torridus | reverse complement strand
AATACTCATTATCATACAGGCTCAATCATGTGAGAGCTGCAGAGTTACCTGTTGCTCTGGCAGCTTCTTATTCTGTGTATATTGTGTGTGAGTGTGCAGGAATATGTGCACATCTATGTGTTGACACACACATGCACAAACGCATACTTGCATATTTAGTTGGAACTGTCATCTGAGATCCTGATGCATGAAAAATGGGGCATTTCCCTCCTGGTAAGATTCAGACTTTTTCTACCAGGTACCACGTGGAAATACTGATTAGAATAATTTCAGTCTCTCATTATTTTCATTCTTGGGTAGAACAGGAGTATAAATTTGAATTCTGAAGCTCAATGACATTAAAGCTTTTGGTAGAGTTTTTCAGAATAAATGCTGTTAATGCCAGTACTATACTATATAGCAGTTAATTTTATTAATCCTTTCATGATTTCATAATTGTCTCATATTCACCCTCATTACTCTTGCCTACACTTCTTCTTTCTTATTTTTTTCTTCTTTTCAAGTCCCCAATGACTACATTGCTTATTTCTAAACTATAATTTGTTTACATTCTTCTGATTTCTCTTGTCCTATGGTTTCAACATATTTTGTGTCACTGAATCCTCAATTCAACTGACAGTATAAATCTAAGGGGAAAGTTCATTGAAGCTTTCACATCATCAATCTCAGGCTCTTGTGTGTGTGTGTGTGTGTGTGTGTGTGTGTGTAGACCAAAGGATAAGTAGTGATCTTCAGGCTTAGTCCATGTTAATTTCTGAGTCAGGGTTACAGAGTGTACCAGGCTGGTTGACCAGCAAGTCCTAGAATCTGCCTCTCTGTCTCCCCAACATTAACTCATAGACACATGCCTCTAGGTATAACTTTTTTTTCTTCTGTTCAGTAATCCAATGGAAGTCCTCATGCTTGCAAGGCAAAAACTTCAGTGACTAAGCCATCTGCCCAGCCGAAGCTTGGATGAAACCATCCATGTGCAATAGAAGCTACAAGGACATTCTCCTCTAAAGTCCCTTCAGGAACTTTGCTGTTGGACCTGATGTTCATAGGCCCCTTCACTTATGGAAATAAGCCAAATGGTGGCATGTATACAATGAAGACAAAAGAAAGATGCATAAGTGTTTGAGTACCAGATTGTTCTCTGCTTTTGGAGCTTTCATATCAGGTATCAGGTAGGAGTAGTCTGGGTTATGACTGAGTAGAGAAATCAATAAACTTTCCCACCCTTCTAAATAGAAAACATTTTCCTGAAGCCAGATGGCCTTCCTCCACACCCAAAATGCTGTTAGGATAATGATTTGGGATCACCATTAAGCTCAAATCAGTGGCCTGTAAATGATCGCTACCTGAAAATGAAAGGAGCCCTATGAGTATCTGGCCCATGATCAGAGAGACACAGTTAGCCCAAGAGAAAGTCAGAGGAGGGTGGGGCAGTTGCTTTAGGGAGTAAGCTCTGTATTCACTAACCTAATGACCTGGGTTTCATCCCCAAGCCCACCTGATAGAAGAGAACTGACCCCTAAAAGTTTTCTCCTGATTTCTATACATGTGCCATGTCACATGTACCCCCTCCTCCCAAATTAACAAATGCATTGTTTAAATTAAAAGCAAAAGGAAAGAGAGCAAAAGAATGGTGGCCAGCTTCAGAGCAGCACAGAAATGTAGGGAACAAGAATGGTTTGGACAGAAGTGAGCACATAAGTGGCATGGCACAGATGAAGCAAGGGGAGGGCAGAAGTAGGTGCTCAGACCAGATGACAAACGCCACCCACTCAACGATATTGGAAAAGATTACTCCCACTTTCTACTGTAAAATAAAGACCTGCAAGCATTTTTCATATTAGATTCTAAGGGGAAAATGTGCATACAATTTGTCTCAGTTTTCTTCAAGAACATTCCATTTCAAAGCCAAACCAAATTTGTTCATTTTCTTTCTGTGAGAGGATGGAGTAAATCACTGGCCTAAAGTCTGGTGATTTAGTGCACACTCTGTACCAGCCCTGGTGCTCTGGGCATCATGATAAATAGAACAGATTTGCTTCCAAGGGCTTCTGAGATGGATAGCCCATGAAAAGAGCCAATGCCACTGTCCACATTGAAACTGAGGTGGGGCTGACAAGATGGCTCAGTGGGCAAAGGTCCCTGCCACCAAGCCTGACAATCTTAGTTTGAGCTCCAGGGCTTCCATGGTAGGAGGAGAGAACTGATTTCCCACATTGCCCTCTAAACTACATGTATGTGTTGTAACATACAGGTACACACATCACAAAATAAACAAATGATAAAGTCAAGGTGTGCTGGCTCTCCAAGAATGAAGACACTTTTCTGTGGCAAGTCATAAGATGTTGCTAAGTTTGATTTTTAATTGCTCACTGTCATTTCCTTGACTCTCCAAATTTTTTACCTGGTTATAGCGAATATGATGCTAATGACATTAAGAGAAAGTCACATTAGGGACCAATGATGTAACTCAGCACATTAAGTGATTGCTTTGAATGGGAGTGCCAGGACCTGTGTAGAAAAAGCTAGACATAGTGGAATGTACTTTTAATTCCTATTCTGTGGAAGCAGAGTAGACACCTCCAGGTGCCTGGCCAGCCAGCCTAGCCTGACTGGTGAGCTCCAGGGCAATAATGAAACTGTGAAATAAAGGAAACAAAATGAAAAGAGAGAAGTGTAGACAGTGCCTTGGAAATGACAACTAGGGTTGTTCTTTGGTACACATATGCATACATTGTGGTGGTTTGCAAGAAATTGGTCCTCAAAGGGAGTGGCACTATTAGGAGGTGTGGCCTTGCTGGAGTAGATGTGGTCTTGTTGGAGGAAGTGTGTCACTGTGGAGATGAGCTCTGAGGTTTCATATGTGCTCAAACTGCACCCCAGGAGACAGACCACTTCCTGTTGCCTGTAAGATGTGGAACTCTCAGCTACTTCGCCATCACCATGTCTCCCTGCACTCTGCCATGATCCACCATGATGAAAATGGACTCAACCTCTGAATTATAAGGGAATGATCCCAGTTAAATGTTTTCCTTTGTAAGAGTTGCCCTTATAACTCAAATTTTAATATGGTCTTGTAATAAAAATCCTGGAAGCTTGATTTTGGAGTAAATGCTGAAAGATCAGATATACAAAGGGACATGGTACTGTCACATCTCACCTCACCAACTCCGCGAATCCTCTGACTGAAATCCTCTGAGTTCTCACATGAAAGGCTCCAGCCAAAAGAGCCTCTACCTGAAAGGGATGCTTCTGCCAGAAAGCCTGTAGTCCCTGTCTCCTCACACCTTTCTTCACCCAGCTATCACTTCCTGGGATTAAAGGCATGTGTGCTTTCCAGTACTGGGATTAAAGGTGTGTGCCACCTTAACTAGGACACACACACTAACACACATGTGTATATCCATACATACAATCACAAACCCATACATATACACCAAAAAGAAAAAGATGAAGTAACATTCTACAAAGAAGGAGACAGAAACAAATTTAAGCAAGTCAATCATTTGAACAAAGCCATCTCTTTCTGGAGAATTCCCTAATGCCTCAGAAAGTCCCATTGGGCATTCATCAGAATCAACTCACCTGTGTGTTTTAATGCCTTTGTTTAACTTACTCCTTTCATAAGAACCAAGACATCCTAGAATTCACAAATTTTGAAGTTCCTAAAGAAAAACAAAACAGCAACCTATAGCAACTGCAACAGCATTAGAATTGGTGGAGAGTTTTCTAGGTGGGCATTGAACCCATGGCTTGCACTCGATAGGAAAGTGTGGTATTTCTTAGCCTTACCAACTCTGTCCTAATATATTTTCCCTGGAAGTCACATTTAAAGGGTTGTTATCACTGTTTTCCTAAGAAAGGACTTCTTCATGATCTACAGATTTAGGGAAAAAAGCACCCTTTAAAATACAAAAACATGTAAATGTCAGATGGAAAATAGCCACAATGATACAATTCTAAATTGGCATTAAGATGGCATTCACACCATGCTGACAGGGATTTGTTTCTACAGGTAGCAATGACAACCCTCCCCTGCTTGGTGAATTTGTAGCTCAAAGCTTAAACCCAAGAGAGACATTATTTCTAAGGGCTAAATGGGCTAAATATTTGCTCATGTGGCTTCCTGAATCCACTTGACCCTAAAATAGCCACATAGAAATGAGATGAATTCCATCTTACCCTGCATGGAACCCCATTAATCAGGAAATCATAGAGCAATGAGAGATAAACTTCAAATGCTTTTGATCTGGTATGCGGAAGCAATTTTAACGGTGCCTATTAACAAACAGAGTTGTTTAATTCTTGAAATTCTTTCATTTGTATTTCAAGTCTATAGCATCTTCCTCGTCAGCATAGTATAGCTGAGTGAAAATCCTGAATGTTCTATACAGCTTATAGACAATGACAAAGAGGAGTTTTACACTATCATTGAAAGGTGTGTTCCTTGAAGTACTCATTTTGAAAGACTATAATTTCATTTGGATTGTGTTCACAGTTGGATTTGTTATGATTCATGTCTGGTGCAGTCAATATAAGAGCAAAAAACAAAATTACGAACTGGATGATGATTGGCATGTATGATGTTATGTGTTTCTATATGACAGTGTGTGTTGGTTATTTGTGTGAACACTGATGCAAATGTGCCTGTCACAGATGTGTGTGGAGGTCAGAGGACAGTCTTGGATGCTGGCCCCTGACTTCCACCTTAAGGGAAGGGTCTCTTGTTTTACCACTGAATACAGCAGGTCAGCTGGCTGGAAAGCTTTAAAGGATCCTCCTCAATCTTCCCTGTCTCAAAGGAAAAGCCTCATGCTTCCACCCACGTAGAACTGTTTGTGGGTTTGGAGGAGTATGTTTACACAAGTAAGTGCTTCACCTACTGAACCATCTACTAAGCTGGGTTTCTGAGTTCTAAAGATGATATAAATATTAAAGGGAACTGACTGTAGCATGAATCTTAAAGGTACTTATTAATAAAATCAAATCTGAGGCCAGGTATTGGGGTGAATGCTGGAAGATCAGAGAAGCAGAACAAGCCACAGTTACCTCACCTCACCAGTGCCTCAGCTGATCCTGTTTCCTCAGACTGGAAGCCTCTGAGTCCTCATCCAAAATGAATCTCAGCTGAACTGCTGCTCAAAAGCTTAAAAGCTTAAGCAACCTAGTTCCTGGTTTTCACGCCTTATATACCTTTCTGCTTTCTGCCATCACACCTAGGATTAAAGGCTCACTTTCTGGGATTAAGGCATGTGTCACCATGCCTGGCTGTTTCTAACGTGGCCTTGAACTCACAGAGATCCAGATGGATTTCTGCCTCTGGAATGCTAGGATTAAAGGCATGAGGGCCACCATTTTCTAGCCTCTGTATCTAGTGGCTGTTCTGTTCTCTAACCCCAGATAAGTTTATTAGGGTGCACAATATTTTGGGGAACATAATACCACCATATTTCCCCTTCTTTTTCTAAATTTAAAAAAAGCTTATAACTAATACAAGAAAAACTATGTCCAATAGGTATATTAAGAATTCCAAGCCAGTAACATTTGATAAACTCAGACAAAAAAATTTCATTACTTGTCCTACGTAAAACAAGTAGTTCCTTTTTAAAAGCAGATTTAATAATTGACCTTTTAATCTTATCATATCCATATTCTCTCTTTTTTCTTTTCATAATAGATTCAATAATCTACCTTTTGTCATTTTTATATCTTCCCCTTTTTCTTTTTAGAGTATATTCAATGATCTACCCATTTATCCTATTATTTACCTTTTTTTCTCTGAGTAGATGCAATGATCTACCTCATATCTATATTTTGTTTTTCTTTCTTTTTTTTTTTAACAGAAACTCTGAATCTAATCTCCTTGTTCAGCTTTTTTCCTGATCATTAACAATTAACAACTTGTAACCAACCATTATAAACTATGACAATATCCATAACTCATTAAACAACCAAAAACCTCCCATCCCACCTTTGGGAATGTGGTCATCGATTTCTTAAAATTACTTCCTGCTTTCTGGGGGTGAAGACATCTTTAGGGGATCCTGAAAACAAAATTTTGGGGTAAATTGTCAAGTCCTGTATCACTTGTCCAGTCTCTGCATAATGGGAAATGTACAGGGCTTGTCTCAAGTCCTTGTTCGAGTAGTCTGTCAGGCTAGATCATCTCAGCTAGCCATCTTGAAATTGTCCTGAGTAATTTGTAGTCTAAAGTCTATCTTTCCATGGTATTAATCAGCTTAATGGCTTTACCATAGTCCATGTGCAAACATCTTTGTGGGGTCCTACCTTCCTTTTGAAGATTTCAAAGTTGCTGTTAGGTGTGGTAATGCTTCCCTGTGGATTATTTTTTGTGTGTGCCTCCTCTGTGGTTTGGAGCAATCACAGTCTGATAAATGTCTGTCTCTCAGAACCATGAATGTTCTTCCCTAGAAGAGAATATCTTCACAGCAATTTCTACCCACCATTTGTCTTGCCAAACTTTTCTAAACTGACCTTTGCCGATGCTTTCTTGTAACACGATGGTCCTGGCAATTCTTCTCTGAACAAGCAGCAATAAACCCTTTGTCCAAGGGAGCAGCATCACCACAGTCACCAACACGAAAAGAAGCCAGCAACTCAGAGCACCAGCCACTGCTTCCATGGTCCCACCACTGTTTGTGGCTTAGCCCTGGCCAAAGCTTCTCCTATCTGACCTCAGATAAGTTTATTGGGGTGCACAATATTTTGGGGAACACAATACCACCACAATTGACTTTATAATGTATCTGACAAGGGGACTTCCAAAGAGGAATGTTTTATATTCTAAATGACTGTGTCTCTCCAGCACATTGGGAAGTAGGTGTTGCTCCCAACCTGTTAATGTCTTAAAGATGTATCACATTCAGGTCAGCATGATGACAAGAGAAAATCTGAGTGTGATGTCAGGTTAATTTACAGAATTCTGATGAATTCAGAAACACAGCTGCCATAATAATTCAGTCTTTCTGGACCTGCCTGTTTGTTTCTGACTCCATTACCTTCTTTGTGTGGATTCAGTCTTGGACAGAATGTTAGTGACAAAAATGATGAAATCAGCCACCTAGAGCTTAAACACATTGTATCCCCTCGAAGAAAAAATCTCTCCTTTGGAAAAAAAAAATTCCAAGGTAAATCCTGGAATGAATATCCAGATATCAGTGTGTCAACTGACATCCCTGAATGATTACAATGCCTAGGTAGTGGACAGAGACTGACTACCATGTCCTGATCATCCACCGTCTATAAGACTGAAGGAGACAGGCTCACTTTGGTCTTAGCTACTGTGGCAGTCTGAGTGAGAATGCCCCCTGGAGCTCATACATTTGAATGTTTGGTTACAGTTAGTGGTCCTGTTTGCGGCTCTTAGCCTTGCTTGAGGAGGTGTGGCAATAGGAGTGAGCTTTGTGGTTTCAAAAGTGCACACTATTCACAATTAGCTGTCTCTCTGCTTTTGTAGTTTTTGTTTCAACATTCAAGCTCTTAGCTAATGCTCGAACACCTGGCTTCCTACCTGCTGCCATTCACCCACAATGATGGTCGTGGATTCACACCCTGAAGCTGTAAACAAATACCCAAATTAAATTATTTACTATATATAGGTTACTTTGGTCATGGTGTCTCTTCCTAGCAATACAAAAGGAACTCTATCAACTATGTATGCTTGAAACAAGAAAGACAATGGCTGAACAGGAAGTGGAGGTACTCTTTTCATGAAGCTATGGATTGTGAGAAGGAACAATGAACCTTGATTCAAAAATAAAACAGAAGAAATCAGTTGCAGCTTCAGGAAGAACTGGGGATTGTGTGTGACCTTAGCCCTGGGATGTGCTTGTCAATAACAATAATCCAACTGAAGAAATTACATTGGAGAGACTTTTGAACTTCTGTCTTTTTTTAATGTGGTCTGCATACATGTGTGTGTTTGAGTTGTATATATGTGTGTCAGTACACATTTGTGTGTGTGTGTGTGTGTGTGTGTGTGTGTGTGTGTACTTGTATGTGTACTTGTGGAAGCTGGAATGTGACATCAGAAGTCTTTCTTGATTACTCTCTATCTTATTTATTGAGGCAAACTTCTTAGTTGAACACATGGTTCACCTCTACAGCTAGTCTAGTAAGCCAGTCTGTTGGAGGAATCTTGTCTCCACTTTTTGAGGCTGGAGTTAAAGGCGAAGCTGCCACATGTCCACCCAGCATTTATCTGAGTTCCTGAGATTCATAATTCCTATCCTCATGTTTGCATGGCAAGAGCTTTTAACAATGAGCCACTTTTCCAGCACTAGAGAGACTTGTTTTCTTTTAAAGAGGCGTGTGTTATTTGCTTTGTAATAAGTTTATAGCTTTCCAAGTACCCTACTTACTTTTCTATTGCTGTGAAGAAACACCATGAACAAAGGCAGCATGAGGAGGAAAAGGTTTGTTTGGCTTAGATATCATGAGTAAGAGTCCATTGAGGGAAGCCAAGACAGGAACTCAAACATGGCAGGGGCAGGAACCCAGAGGCGGAAGCTGATGCAGAGGCCTTGCTACTCATGGCTTGCTCAGCCTGCTTTATTATAAAATCCAAGACCATCAGTGCAAGATTGGCACTACTAATAATGGACTAGAACCTCCCACATCAATCACTAATTAAAAAAATGCCCTGCAGGCTTGCCTACAGCCTGATCTTATAGAAGCACTTTCTCAACTGAGATTCCCTCCTCTCAGATGACTCTAGCTTTTGTCAATTTGAAATAAATACTAGCCACCACAATTGATCCAAGGTCAATTTGGCATACAAACACATCATTGTTAAATAACATCCTTTCTCTTTTTGATCACCCTTAAGATCACATGTTAATATTGAACACCAGAATATAAAACTTTTTGCAAACTTAAATGTCCCAGAGTCTTATAAATTCAAACACTTAAAAGTCGAAAGTTTCTTTGAAATATTCAAAAATCTTTCTAAAATTCTAAAGTGTCTCTACAATTTCAGTCTCTCACCTGTGAGCTCCTGTAAAATCAAAACTAAGTTAAATAATTTCTTATTCCAAGAAGGAAGAACTAGGATACAGTCCTCAAAGCAGAATCAATCCAACACTAAACAACTCAGTGTCCAAGGTCTGGGATCAACTTAGGATCCTCTGAGCTTCTCCAAAAGACCTGAATCTCTTCTCTGGCTCCACTCTCTGCAGCCCATACAACTCGTTTCCTAGGCTCAGGACTGTGCCACCCCATGGCTGCTGCTGCTTCATTTTACAGCATGGGCATTGTCAACGTCCTGAGGTCTTCTGCTGCAACTGGACTGCACTTTCACCAATAGCCTCTTCTGGGCTCTGTTCAAGGTGTCAATGCTGTGCCACGCCAAACCTCAGCCATTCTCTATGACCCCTTAATGCTTTCAAAACCATTACCTAGTTCACCCTTATACTACCAAGTTTGGCTCCCAGCATGGTATACAAAATTGGTCACCTCTGGAACACAGCTTCTGTGTACTGACCCTGAGGAAACACTATTCAGAAGACTTGACTTCAACAATACTGGTCTCTTCTTAATCTCCACTAATTTCTCAGCTTCAGCTGACAAACATTGATTGCCCTGCAAAGCAAAGGTTTCAAGCTAGTGGATCTCATATCTTGTTAATCACAGCCCCACTTGTCTAGACCCATAGAGTCTTAATTGATAATATGCAATGACCCAGATAGAGTCCTTCAATGCCTCTCAAATTTCCCTCTGAAATTTTACAAGTCAGGCTTCTATCATCTGCCCTTCTCCCAGTACTCTATCTTTATCTTCTATGGTCCCACTGAACAAGTTTTGACCACTCAATGGTTTTTCCCATGACATATTCCTAAGCCCTTCCACAGTCCTCCCCAAAATGACAGCCAGGTCTGTCACAGCAGTACCCTACAATCCTGGTACATATTTCTATCTTAGTCAGGGCTACTATTGTTGTGATTAAACACCGGATCCAAAAGCAAACTTGCGGTGGTGCTATTTTGTTCACATTTCCATAAAATGATTCATCATAAAAAAATTGTGAGGACTGGAACTCAAGCTAGAAATCTGGAGGCAGGAACGATGCAGAGGTCATGGAGGAATGCTGCTTGCAGCCTTGCTCCTGATGGCTTTCTCTTCCTGCTTTCTTATAGAACCAGAAACACCATCCCAGAAATGGCATCACCAAAATTGGACTGGAGCCTCTCTGATTAATAACTAAACAAGAAAAATGCCCTAAAGGCTTGCCTACAGCATGATCTTATGAAGACATTTTCTCAACTGAGATTCCCTCCTCATATTTATATTTATATATATTTATATCAACTTGAATCCTAGCTTGGGTCAGGTTGATATAAAACTAGCCATTAAACCATGTGACTCTAATACAATACTTCAGTCTAGATGCATCAACTTAAAAAATAATAATTTTAATTTGTGTTTGTGGCTGGTACTTCAAGATTAAAATACCCTTGGTTTGGATGTAGCTCATTGATCAGTTCCTGTCTGATATGCATGACAGCTGGGTTGATTTGCAGCATTGCATGAATGAACTGTGGTGGCACATCTTGAGATTTGAGCTGTGGAAGAGGACAATCAGGGATTCAAGGTTACTTGGGAGCTTAAACGCAGCTTGGCTGCATGAGAACTTGTCTCAAGGAATGCAATAATAGAAATAAAGCAGTTCCTAAATCACAGAGCCCTCCTGATTTGGATTACAATCCTGTTTCCATGCTGCATCTGGATAATACTTAATTATGTTGTTTTTCTGAGTCATGAAATATCTTAGACTCATTAATCCAATTTGAACTTCTGCACCATTAAATGAAAACACAAACCTGAAATACAAGATTTCAGTAACCATCTTTTCAGGTACATACTTCTTACTTTTTGATCAAGGAAGACTAAAAAGTGGGTAATATGGGATTGTTGTTGTTACTCTTTTAAAAGAAATTAACTGCATTTTCCCCCATGAGAAACTCAATAGATAATTTAGTTTTGTCTAAAGCAGCAGAATTATGAATTATCTTCTGGAGCAAAGGTGTCAATGGCATGTTGTTTCCAAATATATTGTCCTTTGATGGGTATAACAGTTTCTACTCTACTCCAAAGTGGGACAGCTTTTCCAGAGTGGGACTAGGCTTATATATTTGTGCCTGGCTATGGTAGCAAAGGGTGTTTTGTGTGACTGGCCAGAATGTAGGTGGCATGACTATAACTGATCAAAATTTCAAGTTAGTTATTTTCAAAGAAAAATTATGAGTAATTACTATGAGCCACATAATGTGGTAGGACAAATAGGCCAAGCACTAATATACAATTTCTTTTACTATAGTGCTTTTAAAAAAAGATTTATTTTCAATAATGTGTATGGGTGTGAGTGTGTGCATATGACTATATAGGCATCATCCCTGAATCAGGAGTTGTTATCCACCTCACATAGACACTAGGAACTAAATTCAAGTCTTCTGCAAGAGCAATATGTGTTTATAATGACGGGAACACTACTTTGGTTCCATGTGTTCTGTTTAATTTAAAGTTACTTCGTTCTAAGTAATGTCATCAGGTTGAGGTGAAGTTGAGAATATTAATGTTTTTCAAATTTTGTAGTGTTGTTTTCTCCCTAGATTTATCCTTACTACACCCAAATAATCATTCTAATATAAATGAGACATTTTTAGATTACTAAGATTAGAACAAAGCATGTATTTTTCATTATTATCTGATAATATACTGCTATGAGGTAGGTGCAAGCTTATTTCTTGGGTTGACTCATGGTTTTTCTTACCACAGCCCAGGGGGTAAACACTGTCATTATTCGGACTTTGAACGTGGAGTTGGAAGTGGAGAGATGACTCCATGGTTAAAGTATTTGCAATGCAAACATGAGAATTGAATTTAGATACCCAGAACCCAAGAAAAGAGCAGACATCTCTAAACCCAGTGTTCTTCTGGAGTCAGGGACAGATGAATCCTGAGGTCTTACTGCTCTGTAGACAAATCAGTGAGCTCCAGGTCCACTGAAAGCTTGCCTAAGAAAATATGGTAAATTGCTTAGTGGTTAAAAGTACTTGCTGGTCTTCCAGGAAACCTGAGTTAGGTTCTCAACACCTGCTTCTTATATTTTACAATTTTATTTAATACAGCTCCATGGAATTTGATGCCTCTTCTCTTCTCAATAGGCAGCTGCTTCTAGACACACAGACATAGAGAAACAATTAGGATAAGATGATTATTTATAAAAGTATGGTGGAGAGTGGTTAAAGAAGACCCTTGCTGTGGATCATATATATATATGGTTGGATCATATTCAATCACAGGCAACACATCTGTACACACATACACATGCATGCCCTTGCAGACACCACAATCAGACATACACACACACACACACACACACACACACACACACACACACACACACATATACAGAGAGAGAGAGAGAGAGAGAGAGAGAGAGATAGAGAGAGAGACAGAGAGAGAGAGAGACAGAGAGAGAGACAGAGAGACAGAGAGAGGGAGAGAGGGAGAGAGAGAGAGAAGTGGTAGGAAGAGAAGTGGGGGAGAGGGAAATGAAGAGGGACAAGGAGAGGAAAGAGGAACTGAATCATCTAGGTTAGGAATTTGCCCAATGTCACAGTGCAGTAGGTGGTAGAAGTAAGATTTAAGACAGGGATTTCCATTTCCCAATCAATCTTGCTTCATTTCAATTGTCAGGGAGTAGCATCCCTAACAAGAACAGGCACAAAGATGGTCCACACACACTTTTCTGGCTGAGAGCGCTTTCATTAACGGTTTATTCTTCAGAACTGGTGAGGTGAATGCCCCAGGTAGTGTAGGACTTTAATCATGGAACAAATTTCCTGGAAGTCAGTTTTGGAGTCAGCCCTGGGTTTCTCTCATCAGTCCCTGCTGGCTAATGTGACACAGACAAATGGTCTGTTCTGTGAACTTAGGTGATCATGTACATGGTTTCCTTGACTTATACTAGAAGCTCAGCAAAATATCACAGCACTACTGGTGATCATGACTTGATGATGTGAAAAGGCTCTCCATCCGCCTTGTCCCAAGAAAGAGTGATACTGGACTCTTAGTTATGACTCAGAGCTAGGTATTTTATAAGGGAAAGAATGTGACATCTGTCTTTCATATAATTGAACCTGAACTTCACTTTCTCTGGTTGGGGTCAGAGTGAACAGAACAATGTCTTGCCTCTAATTGATGATTGGTAACTTGTGGAATAGGGTATAGGCAATAGTAATTTTCTGATCATTAAGCCATCTTTAAAGAATTGAACCTATATGGCTTAACTGTCACATGATATATACCTCTGGGCTTCTCACTTACATGCATGCATACACGATACACATGCAAAACCACACACACACACACACCACACATACACACAAACAGAGAGAGAGAGAGAGAGAGAGAGAGAGAGAGAGAGAGAGAGAGAGAGAGAGAGAGATTAAGAAAAGAAGTGGAGAGTGTTTACCTAGCATCCAGGAAACCATGACTTTGATCCTCAGCAATGCATAAGTGGTGCATGCTGGCATAACCTATAATCACAGCTCTCAAGAAAAGGGGGGCAAATATATCATAATTTCAAGGTCATCTTTAGCTACATAGAGACATCATGGCCTGCCTGGGATTTATTTGACTTTGTCTTAAAGAAAAGAGGGGTGAATCAGGCTAATCACATCTAGTGTTATTTGAGTTTCTATTTTCTGTAGCAAAGCTGCTGCTAATAGATTCTAACAGTGTGTATTTGGTGGGCTAGATTTAAAATCATAGAATGTACTCTGATGTTTGAAGATTTTAGATATTATTTCTATCTTTCTCAGCATGGTGTAACTATGAGTTTTCAAATAGAGGACCTGAGACTTATTTGTGGATTTACCCTCTTACTAAATAAAGTTATACTATTGGCATCATATACTGCTCTTTATAATTGTCAAAAAACATGTATGCATGCATGTGTACACATGTGTGTGCTTATGTCTGTCCATTGCATGTATGGATGTATGCATGGACATGTAGAAGTGTGTGTGTGTGTGTGTGTGTGTGTGTGTGTGTGTGTGTGTGTGTGTGTTAGCAAATGCATATATGCATATGTGTGCAGGAAGAACTTGAAAGCCATCATACTCTATAATCCTCATTCTGGTGCAGTGTCATGCTCTGCAGCCTAGACCTTGGATCTCTAGTGTTCCCTATAAATATCTTTATTCTTATAGGGATACATGGCAGTCAGGTGAAAAGAAAATGGATTTGGAATTAAATAGCTCTGGGTTAAAATTTTGAAGGTCACTTGGCCAGACTAGTCACCACTAAAGTGACCTCTGTAATGAGTAGTATCGATTACACACTTGGTAGAATCTAGAATTGCCTAAGGAGCAAAGTGAAATGGGAATACTGATCCTCAATGTGAGTGGCACCTTTTCATGGCTAGGGGCCTGGGATGGATGAAAAGGAGAAGGGGAGCACTGGAGTTCGTCTCTCTCTGCTTCCTGACTGTGGATGCGATGAGCCCAGCTGCTTTAGCCTACATCCCTGACTTCCCTGCCATGATTGCCTGGACCTTCAAGCTGTAAGCCCAAATTAACCCTTTCTTCCTTAAACTGCTTTATCACATCAACAAAAATGTAACTAATACAACCTTTATGTGCCTCAGTTTCCTGATGTGTGCTGTGGGGGAGGGATACTTCCTTACTGAATTTGTGTGAAGGTAAGTTATCAGATATGTAAAGTGTGGGTCGACGCAGCATTTTACAACAGAAGTTGTCCCTAAGCTTGCACAGCACTGCTGTCTTTTCATCCTTCTTGCTGGCATTCCTCTTCCTGGCCAGTGGCACGGCTATTGACTTGTTCGCCCTTTGCCTGGGGAGTCTGACCTAGAATTGTAAATGTCGACGCTGACCAGGTAATGAACTGAAGAGAACTCCTGGAACAGTGATGAACTCTCTGAGCAACTTTGGAGGGTCTCATTAACAGCTGAGTTAGGGCGCACATCACAACAAATTATAAAACCACTGTGTTGCCTTTCCCCTTGAAGATCTCCAGGCCTGTTCTTCTGATCAACACGGGAGCAACCTGACCACAGGAAAAAATAAACAGATCCGCTTACCATGGAGTGAGCCCTAGTTGGAACCTGCAGAGTGGTTGTGTGAATTACTTATGTCATTTCTGAGATCAAATACTTGCCCTGAGACTTATGAAAGGGGTGTCAGGGTAGAAGAAGTGGGAAGCAGATGCTCACATTGTATTTGCAGTCAGGCAGAAAGGAATGGATGTTGGCACTCGGCTATCTTTCTCCATTTCTATTCAACCTGAGCCCCTGGCCTATGGAATAGTGCTGTCCACAGTAGGGGTTGGTCTTCCACTTCAATTAACCCAATCTAGAAACTTCCTCATAGATGTACACAGGGGCTTGTCTCCTGGTGACTCTCCATCCTGTCAAGATGAGTTTCAGTAAATACCATCACAGTACTAATTCTTCTACAACTGCTGAGAAGTATCTCCCACTAACCAACTCCCACACCCACCCTTGAACTTCCTCAGTATTTCTTTCCTGCATTTCTTATCTGCTTCTCCTTGGGAAAGCTGTGGTCATTGTGTTATCTTTCTTATCCACCCCCACATGTTTCACAGGGCTTTATGTTCTGTGCATGTTTTGCTCTATAATTCTCTTCATTAGTGCATTGCAGATAGAGTGCAGAAGGGGGGCTGCATTCATTCCATTGATTTTTAAAATTCATACATTTCTTTTCAGTTTCCATGATTAAAATACCATAACAAAAAGTAACTTGTGAAAGACCTGGCTTACTTTGGGTTGCAGTTTGATATCTGCAGTTTGAGTCCATCATGGTGGTAGGCAGGGAAGACATGACATCAGGAACAGGAAGCTGGTCAATCCCATTGACTCTGAATTTAGGAAGCACAGAGAGAGCAGCAAGTGGTGCCATGCTATGACATTCAACTCCTGCTTCTGGTGGAATACTTCTGCTCAAGACTCTCCAACTCCTAAAGCTCCATTCCTTTCCCAAAACACATCTGGGGATGGAATGATCATATTCAGGAGCCTATGGGGGACCCTTCATATTCAAAACACCACAGACACCATTATGGTCTTCTCTGACCTGGGGCATTTTTCAGGATGAAAGATCATGGGTTTCAAGATGGAAGTGGATTTAGGCAAGGTACCAAAATAAGTCACCCCAAACCTTGTTCGTGTTACAGGTTTTCATATTTAGATCAAATGGACTCAGCAGCAACGTCAGCTGAGCCATTGTTTACTCAGGTTTTTTTGTTTATTTGTTTTGTTTTACAATGACAGCTGAATCTTGCTGCCACTGTCCAGGAAGGT
Organism: Onychomys torridus; assembly: GCF_903995425.1. Lineage (NCBI taxonomy): Eukaryota > Metazoa > Chordata > Mammalia > Rodentia > Cricetidae > Onychomys > Onychomys torridus. The sequence continues at coordinate 92,057,762 of NC_050453.1, read as the reverse complement.
GCATTCAGAAGTAAGTTAGGAGAGGCTGGGGAAGGAGTGAAAACTAATCAGTGAATACATGATGACTGGCAGTTAATGAGTCTCAGTCAGGTATACTGAATCAACAGTCTAAGCTTGAGTTCACTTCTGGTCTTAAAAGTCCAGTTCTAGTACAGAAATAAGATTATGTGCAAGAAGCTAATTCCAGAGCAAGTGGTCTTTAAAGATTATTGTCTCTAGAGAAAGGAGAAATCAAAAGTGAACACATTGTCACCAGGCTGACAGTTCCTGACCTTGGGTAGAGGGCCATGCCCTCCCTGATGAAAGTGACCCCACCATACTAGCCAACATGGAACAGATTCATCTTAACACAGTGAAGGGCCAAGTGCATAGTGTGCAACTGTATTTCACCAGGGTCGAGCAAGAGCCTACATTGTCTTGTGACCCATAGCAGTTACTTTGGTGAAATGTAAAATATTGGGGCTGAGGCCATGTGTTTGTAGAGCAGTTTCCTTAGGATTCATATAAGGATTTTCTGTAGAGCACCACAAAGGGAAACTGATGCCGGTGAATGTGCTGTTTCAAGGTTGAGTTATCTTTTCCAAAAAAAAAAAAAAGACTCATTCAATGACATATGTATATGCATGAGTGTATTTGTGTGTATTTATGTGTGTATGCATGTTTGTGTGTGAGTATTTTTGTGTTTGTTTGTGTATATATGTGGTATTTGTCTATGTGTGTCCATACACTTGAATGAATTACTCAGAATTTTATTAACTTAATGGAATCTAAGAGATAGACTGTTTTTTTTTTAATAGATTTATTTAGCTATCACTTTTAGAACCTGGGTGTCCAAACAGAACTGTGCTCTCTCCAGTGGTTCTGCAGGTACAAATTTTATGTGGTGAGCAGTTTGAAAGGGAAGCCAGAAAGAGATTCATAGAGTCACACACAAGATTTGTAATAACAATCTGTTGAGAAACACCTTAATCTCCTCTGAGAGCACTATGACATAGGACATCATCACCCTGGGGACAAAACTCTCAACTCACGAACCTTCCAGGGAACATACAATCTGCAAACAATAGCAGTATGTATATGCATATCTAAAAATATATTGCTGTGTAGATGCACAGATTTGTGTATATGTACTGGTGAATTTGTGTGCATAGACATTAGCATCTGTGGTTACATATAGCTGTAGGTTCCTGTCCATACACACACACACACACACACACACACACACACACACACACACGCACATGCACACGCACACGCACAAGTACATACACATAATGCCTCACATACATGCACACGCACAAGTACATACACATAATGCCTCTACATGAACATGTTTTCAGCATCTACATGTATATATTTGTATGTGTTTGTATGTAGATCCTCAGATGTTTATCTGTTTTCTAGCTTATAAATTTTATTTCTCTGTGTATGTATATGTGCATATGTGTCTGTGCGTGCACAGGTGTCTCCAGGTTTACCTGTCTGTGTGTGTAGCTATGAACCTTGGAAGTTATTCTATCAGTTCTATCTAACCTTCTTTTCTTTCTTTTTATTTTTCTTTCTTCCTTCCTTCATTCCTTCTCCCTTCCTTCCTTCTCCCTCCCTTCCTTCCTTCCTTCCTTCCTTCCTTCCTTCCTTTCTTCCTTCCTTCCTTCCTCCGTCCTTCCCTCCTCTCTCTCTCTCTCTCTCTCTCTCTCTCTCTCTCTTTCTTTCTTTTTGATACAGAGTTTCTCACTGGTTTGGAACTTGCAAAGTAGGCTAGGCTGGTTGAACAGTGAGTCTCAGAGATCCATCAGACTCCAGCTCCCTAGTGCTAGGATTTCTAGCATTTGCCACCTTTTTGGCTTTATACATTGGTTTGGGGATCAAATCCAGGTCTTCAACATTTCTGGGAAAGCACTGTACCAACTAAGCCCCCTGGCTTTTTCTTATGGCTCTTTTCTAGTCAAAGCCTTTTTCATCTTATGCACGACTTCCTCGTATTTCTGCTGACCTTGTGCTGTTTGCTTATGTTTCACCACAGATGGTAAGAGTGCATTGGCAGAGAACTACCATGAAGAAAAGGTCTGGACCTATAAGTAGGAAAAAAAACCCAGTACTTATCATTATTCCAATTTTCTTGGGACAAGCAGATTTCCTAGAAGTACACTCTTACCCGGAGAGGAAGAAGGGCTAAACATCATGAAAGGGAAGAGAGACATGCTAGTGCACTTGCTGGGAAAAGTCAGCTAATTCAACACTATTCCATGGGCATCAGGACATCAGTGGTCACAGTTGTTTGTTTCCTTTACCTTCTTGTCACACACCTGCAGTTTCATAGCACTTTCCCACCAAGAATTGTGGGTGGAAATTTTAGGGCTAGTAGGGATAGCTCAATGGGTAAAACAGTTTCCACACAATTGTTAAGACTGCAATATGGATTCCTAGAATTCAGGTGAAGCCAGACATGATAGCATGTATGTGTAATCCTTATGTTCCTATGGCAAGGTGGGAGGTAGAGTCAGGAGACACCCAGAAGCTAGCAGAACAACTACCTTGTCATAAATACTGGGGGACAAAAGACCCTGTTTCAAGCAAGATAGGAGGTGAGGACCAATATCTGAAGTTTTCCTTTAACCTCAATATATGTACCATGCCATATGAGCATCCTCATTTATGCATGTGGAGAAATATACACACAAGAGAGAGGGGAGAGAGAGAGAGAGAGAGAGAGAGAGAGAGAGAGAGAGAGAGAGAGAGAGAGAGAGACCCTTGCATGAGGTTTCAGTAGTGTTGTAGTGTTGTTGCCCGGACAAGAATGAATGACTTTAGATAACAAATCCCCTAAATGATCAACCAGGGAACAAACAGCAAACACAATCAGTCCTGATAATATGCTGAGATTGGTTCAGAACTGGAGCCTATGGTTCCAGTGGCTGGCTAAGGTATTTGAAATCCAAAGGCTGGACCAATGCAAATTACAGACTAAGCTCATCATAGTCATGGACAGGGGTTCTGACTAAAGAGGGGATGTCTTTCTCTTGTGGAAAGTGAAGAGCCACCATGTTTTTAAGGTTTAGCCCTTGCTGGCTCTAAGTACACTCCTGTTAACTGGGATGAGAATATCCTTATCAAAAGCCCACTGCTTAGGGACTTCATTCACATATAGCAACTGTGACTAATGTTCAGCTGAATAACTGGGGATGGTACTTCACTAATATGATGTACCAATAGCCCACTATGCCAAAGTCTCTTCATTTGTATTTTTCCCACTAAAATTATATCCATATAACTTTGAATTATTTATTTTAAAGTCAACTACACTGATCTGGTAATTAAGTATTCTATGCATGTATCACATTACTACATGGTGTTCCATTGCAATGGTGAGTTTTAATTATCAGGCTGATCCAACTTTTAATCACCTGAGAAGACAGGTTCAGTCAGCATATCTGTTGGAGACTATGTTAATTAAGTTAATTGATGCAGGAAGTCCAAGCCCACTGTGGGAGTTACCATACAGGGGTTCCTGAAATCTGTAGGAGTGGAGAAATCAAGCTGAGGACAAGTAGGCTAGTATGTATGTGCTCATTTCTCTTTGCTTTCACCTGTGGATGGGATATGACTAGCTGAAGCTCCTACTTTAATTTCCTCACAATAATGGACTTGTACCTGAAATTGTAAGCTAAAGTAAGCTTCTTTCCTCCAAGTTTCTTTAAGTTAGGGTATTTTTGTCACAGCAACAGAAATGAAGATAGAACATTCATATTTTGTACAACTAAAATAATAATTATTTGCAGACTAACAATATTAATAAAGTTGAAATAAATTCAAAATATTTAAAAGAGTATACATCATCAGTAGTTAGTCCACCAACAATGATTTCTTTTAGCTCCAAAATATTTTCATGTCCTAGAAAAAGATTTCTGATAACCACTGCCCATTCTTCTGTCTGCTCAGCCCCCTGTCAACAGCTTTTTTTCAGCCCGTCTTTATTGAGTTACCTAGACAGATATTTCACCCAGGTCGAATCACTTAGTAGACAAACCTCTGGCATGTCTGTGGGAGACTGTCTACACAGGGTTAACTCAGGTGCAGAACTCTAAGTTTGTTGCCCATCCCTCCGTGATCTGGGTTCCTAGACTACAAATAAAACAGAAAGCCTGCTGAGCCCCATAATTCATCTCACTCTGCTTCCTTGCTGAGGATGCAATGTGACCAGAAACCTCATGCTTCTTCCACTATGACTGATGTGTCAAGATCAACTGTGCTCTCAACTTGAGCCAAAATAAGCCCTCTCCTTCTTAAGTTCTTTAGTTAAGTATTTTACTGCAATAACAAGAAAAGTAAGAAATGAACTGCAAAGATCAATCAGAACTATTACTGGTAATAGGATGAACCTGTCCAGTATGAGACCCAAGGATGTATTGGCCACAGTGTCAGGTTAAGGAGTAGGGCAGCAGGAAGGATGCTATTCTGCTTTATAAACTGGCTAGTCTTAAAACTCTTTCCAGCACTGAAGCATTCAGAACTTGCTGAAACCTCCTACCTGGGAACTCATCCACTTTCAAACTTCAAAGATATCCAGTGACCTTTTATGAAATTTTGAAATATGAAAATTTTACAAATGTAGCCCTGGCATGTCCAATACCAAAGCAGGTCCTCAGTCATACTTAAAACTTCCTGGTCCCTCAACAGGGGAATAGTTACTCATGGACTATCACATAGAGCACATCTGAGCTGCAAGGCCTAGAACGTCCTACTTCTGGAAGCAGGGACTGAAATGGAGAGTGCCTGAGCTCAGTCTGGGGAAACTTTGCTGAAAAAGTGGACTGAATCCTTAAGGGAGTTCCTCAGTTTTGATACCAAAACTCACAATGACAATCTTTGAGGATTGCTTTTGATGTTTATTTATTTATTTATTTATTTATCTATTTATTTATTTATTTTGGTGGTGGTGGTCGTGTGTGTGTGTGTGTGTGTGTCACATATGTGTGTATGCGTGTGAGATTACAATTTCACATTACTACATCCAGATTTTTGTTTGGTTCCTAGGAACAGATTTAGGTCCCCAAATGAGCAAAGCAGGTGCTATCTCTCCAGCCCAGGATTGGTTTGACAATTTAACAGTAAATCAGGTATATGTTGTGTGTTTTTGTGGAAATTGCCCAGTATGAAAGAGCTACACGATATGATATCTAAAAGCTAACTGAAGATGTTTAAATATGAGAGAGCTGAAAAGCAAAACAAAATGATTTATTAGGTCTTGAAGTTGGCAAGAAAACTTGAGACACAAGCAACTTCCATACCTCCTAGATTTCTTTTAACAGGGGACTTCCCAGATAATTCCAGGTTTGTAGTGGTAGTTGAGTAAGCAAAAGTCCAGCATTCCTAGATCTCAGCCAGCCAGGACTTCTTGTTTCATTTTGCCTCAAGGCAGGATAGAAAGGAGGGAAAATCTTGCAGGTATGAGAAGAGGATCCTTTCATCCTGGAATCAAGTGAAGCCTCTCCTCAGCAGATTCCCAGCCCAGTTAATCACCATGTAATACTCTCTGTCTTCTTAGGTAAATAAGCAATTCTCTAGGAATGGCAATGGAAAGTCCATTTACAAGGGAAGGGAATATCATTCCCTGTGTATTCTGAGTGTTCCCTGATTTCACGTATCATATTATACTTACAACCAATTCACTTCCAGACCCATGAGTGTCTCTCTTTCTCCTAACCCATGTATGTAAGCTCATAATTGATTATCTTTAGTAAAATCTCCCACTCTGCTTCATAAACTGGCTAGTCCCAAAACTTGTTCCAGCACTGAAGCATTCATTTTAGCACTGCAGAGCTTTATGTAGCCCTAGCCACAGTCCCACAAACTCTTGAACTCCTTGGGCTACTGAGGCTTGTGGTGTGGTGCTACATCTCTGTCCTCTCACCACTGACATCCTGACAAGAAACATGGTCATGGATGGCATTTAACAGAAAGGAGAAGAATCCTTTCTTTCCCAGAGGGCACTTCTCTGAGCTGTAGTTTTGTTTTTGACTGTAGTCTGGACTACTTTCATGGGTTTTCCTAACATGTTATTTTGAGGTGGTTGCTGTTCATAATGTTAAATCAAAATACACTTCCCATCTGTTGCAGATAATGCTGGTAATCTCTGCAGTAAAAATGTAGCAAGTGCTTTTTGTTTAAATTACCACTATTTTATGTAAAGTTTCCCCACTTACTTGTATTGTATTGTAATACTTGAGTGTTTTAAACCAAAGCAGTATTATTATAGTCCCATTATATCTCTGCCATTTATCAGCTAACAGGAGTGATTTGTGTAAATGTGTGGGTGTGGGTGTGTTGTGTGTGTAAGAGAGAGCATGTATTCATACATGCATAAATATATGTCCATTCATGTGCTCATTGGAAGCCAGAAGAGAGTGTCTAGTGCTCCACTTTATTACTTTCTATCTTCTTCCCTTGAAACAGGGTTTCTCTTTAAATCTGTAGCTTGGCAAGCCCTATCAACCCACAGAAATCTCCCAGTTTTCAGCCTCACCATATTGGAGTCACAGGCATACATATATAGCCATCCTCAGCCTTATATTTATTTATTTTTACAAAGTCAAGGAAATACTTTTACTTTTATATTTATTTTTGAGATTATAATTTAAGTGCAACTATTCACCCTTCCCATTCCTGCCCCCAAATCTTCCAATATATCCCTCCCAACTCCCTTTCAAACTCGCATCCTCTTTTTTTTTACTAATTAGTTTTGCATACACATATAAATATGTATATACATATATATTCCTAAATATAGCTTATTCAGTTCATATAATGCTACCTGCTTGTATGTCTTCAGGGCTGGTCATTTAGTATTGGCTAACCAGTTCAGTGTGCTCTTCCATGGGAAGGCCATCTCTCTCATTCCCAGCTTTCCTCAGTTGCCTGTAGTTCTTTGTGTAGGGTTGAAGCCTCACAGGCTTTTCTTCATTCAATTTGACATGCTCAGCATACCTGACTTTTAATGTGCATGCTGGGTATCAGAACTCAGGTCCTCATTATTAATTATCAAGTTCTCTTACATGTTGAGCCATCTCCAGGAAGTAAATATATTAGACACTGTTTTCCGTTGTTTGTTTTTGTATCAGTTGTTGCATTGGCTGGTTTTCTTAACTTTATTCTCTGGTGCATGAGGACTTGGTTATGATCATGCACAATCTACATGGAGGTCAGCATAGTTGCTCTGCATGAGAATGTTCTGGGTTTCATCCTGCAGGCATTATGATACTTTCATACCTTTAACCATGCCACTACTTTGTCCTTTGATTTTTTTCTCCTTTCAAATAAACTACTTGGACTCTAATACAGTCCTAGGGGAACACAAATTATAATGTTAGAGCTGTGGATCAGAGTTCATAGGGCACCTGCTGGGATTTCCAGGTCTGTGTGTCTTGGAACAAATAATTGGAACAGGGCACAGGAATAGTGATGCAGAGAGATTTATTAAAAGTACACTAATGAGGGTGGCAATGCAACAGTTTGCCAAGAAGGGTTAGGAACTTGTGGTGCTGGGCACAAGAGCCCAGTCTCTGACCCTTGAGGGTTCATTTGTATAGCCCCCACCTCTAAATCTTAGGCTTGTTTCTCAAACGCACTCTCCCATACATGTATCCCTGTTGGTAGGGATTTTCAGGTTTTCTACCAAGTGGATTCAAATATTAACCATTTTTTTTCATGTGTGTATGTGTGCATGTGTATAGATTTGTTAACATACCTGTTGGCACAGGTCTGTGTTCAGTTGAATATGTATGTTTGTGCTGGGGCCCAAAGTTGCCATTGGATGTTTTCCACGATTGCTCTCAATTTTCATTTATTGAGTCAGGTCTCTTGATTTAACCTAGAGCTCACTAATTAGCTCATCTAATTAAGCAGCTTTCCCCCTGAATATCCTAACTTGGTCTTCCAAAGACTGGGATGACAGACTACTCTTGTGACTGCCTTGTTTTCTTGTAGGTTCTAGAATTGGAATCTTTCAGGTTCTCAAGCTTTTAGGACAAGTACTTCATCCACTGAACCATCATGTCAGCCCTAACACATTAATCTTATACTTTTCTGTCCCTGTTCTCCTCGTCAGCCACTGTAACAGCCATTAGTCCATTCGCTAACTTATTGAGTTGGTAAGCAAAGCCAGATTGCCTTCACTCCAAAGATCATCTGTACTCCACTGTACCATTCAGTCTTCAGCGAAAAGCACATGAGGCATAAGCCTAATTCTACAATGTGGAGAATTATAGACAGACATTAAATGACTACACAAATAGAGAGGCAGTCATGGAAAAGCTGAGTGAAAGTGAAATATGAACAGATGCAATTTGTGTTGCTGGGAGATTGCTCTATTGGATGGAGTCTTCTTCCCTAATTACGCTATTCAGTAGGAGAATGTGGTGTTTAAACACGAGTGTTTGTCATGTGCCTAGCAGTGAGCACCTTCAGTACTGCATTTAACACTCAATGAATAGATAGCACAGAGATCCAAGAATCTGTTACCAGGTATTAAAGCAGCACATCATCTAACAGCATAACTAACATCTGTTTTGTGACATCCTGTGAGTTTAGGGGTTAGGAATGTGAGCTGCTCCTGCTGGGCTAGCCTGGTTTTCATAGGGATATTGAAGGAGGGGCAGTTCACTCTTCAAAGCATAAAGGATTCACTCCGCTGTGAGTTGCCTCAATCAGACATGTGGAAGGCTGATAAATTTTATCCCCACATGGTGTCTGTGTCAGGGAGAAAGTTGGACCTGGACTGGCAGCATCACTTCCAGTGAGTTCCAATGGAAAAGATAGTGCAGATACAAAGGAGAAGAGAAAGCCGGGTGATGGTGGCACACACCTTTAGTCCCAGCACTCTGGAGGCAGACACAGATAGATCTCTGTGAGTCTGGGGCATGCCTGGACTAAATGGTGAGTTCCAGGACAGGCTCCAAAGCTACAACGAAACCCTGTCCTGGAAAAAAAAAGTGGGGGGGAGGGGAGGGAGAAACAGACCCTGTCCATGAGGACATATGAAAAGCCATTGGTCTTATTTGACTTCCTGTGTATATATATGCGTGTGTACACAAGTGCATGTGTAGATGCCCATGCACATGTATGTATTGAAGAAGCCAACAGTCAACTTTGAGTATCTTTTCTCAGGAACTGTACACCTTGTTTTTGAAAGGGTCTCTCACTGGGACTCACAAGCTGGTATAGAGGGCTGTCAGGTAAGCCTCCACACACTTTGTCCTTTCCACCCCTGAGATGGTTTTACAATTGAACACCACCGTCTGCACCACCATTTTATGCAGGTTCTGGGTTCTGAACTCAGGTCCTCATGCTTGCATTCCAGTATTTTAGCCTCTGGGTCATCTCTCCACTCTTTTTCCTCTTGTCCTTAGTTAGTGGTATGTAACGGACACCTTCCGTCTTTATTTTATAGATTTAAAAAAAGTGTCCAAATGATAATTTGTAAGATGTCAAAGGGAACAATGTTAATAAATAGAAAAACTGCATGTTCAACCCAAGGATCCTGATTTATTAATGATAAAACCCTGTTTCTGGAGGAAGTGTTATATAAATGTTTAATTGAAAGAAAAGATGAAAAATAACATTTCAGGGAGTGTTTATTAAACTACCAAGTATTAATTTTCCTTCCTTAATAGAACACTGTGACATTCCTCAGTTTGAAGATTTCATATTATTTTTAAGGGAGCAATGTTCCTAGATTTCAAAACCTGGCACACTTCCTAGCTTCCACTGAAATGAGAATGGCCGTGTGCCCTTGTTCTGAATGATAGGCTGATTGTAAGCAGAAGTCACTAGTGTTTTCCAGAAGGCTGATTTAGCAATATGCACATCTTCGCTCTTCTTTTTATCCTGGAAGAGAGGGGATGGCTGGAGCCTCTGAAGTCACTTTATACAAAAAGAGATAAGTGGTACACTGTGTGGAAAATGGAGCAAAAATCTTAAAAAAAATAAATAAAAGAGGTCTGAATGTCTGGTAATATCTGCAGCCAAAATGAAGTACTAGGTCTGGATTGCCTAGTGTTAGAGTTCTTATTAACTTGGGCTAAAGGAAACTTTGTATTTAGGTCCTTTAACTGCTTTTCCTGATGCATATATTATATCAAATATAATAAGAAAATAATAATTTGTGAGTCTTGTGACCTACGGAATCACATGGAAAAAGAGGGAAAACGCTTTTTCCCATTTTAGACAAATTCCATGCTCTACACTAAATGTATGTGATAAAAATGATAAACAGTGGTGACTTGAGGCCAGGGGCTCTAAATAAAGTCAATGTATCTGATTAGAAAGGACTGAGCAGTGGTGACTTTGAGGCCAGCGGCCATCCCTCGGACGTCATTGGTCCGATTGAGAAGTAAGTGGACAGACACCCTGGGACATGAAAGCATGGAGGTCCCTCGCTGTGACTAAACTGTAGGCAAGACAGCAAGCATCTGGTGCCAGGAGAAGCTAGAGCGCCAGGAGAGTCTGGAGCTGCAGAGGACGGCTGCTCTCCAGACAGGAGAGAGGGAGGGCCTCTGGGCTGGCTAATGTGTGCTGTGCTGTGCCTGTTCCAACTGCTCAGCCACAGTCTCTGTTCAGACAGCACATCCGAGGCTCTGTGCTTGTGTCCTCCTCAACTAGCAATTTCTTTTCTTTTCTTTTGCCAATTGAAAGTCTTTACTCCTGAAGATTGGTATTGTACTCAGGTGTTCAGGACCTAGGTGTTGCACTGAGTATCCAGAGCATGGGATTTTTTAAGGTGAAAACCACAACCTGGTTCACACAAGCAGGCAGTTTAACAGACGCTAACATAATTGGTTAGCTAGAGGAGGAGGTTTGCCCAAGCAGGTAATTTAATGGAAGCTAAGATAAATTAGATTGACTTCAGGTTCCTAGAATAGTGTTAGGCAAATTTCCATGGAATTCTCTATCAAGAAGAGCAAATTCTAGTAAAACCTGAAATGCCCTCAGCAAGAATACAATCAACTAGCAATTTCTAATTACACTAGTTCCAAACACCTTATACTTAAGTCTCAAAAATATACTTCATCTTATCAGGACATGTTCAATATATGTTTCAATATATGTGTAAAAGTCTGTAGACCAGGCTGGCCTTGAACTCATAGAGATCCACCTGGCTCTGCCTCCCGAGTTGCTGGGATTACAGGTGTGCACCAGTTGTTTCTTCATTTGTTGTTATTTTAAAAGTTTTCAAAAATCTATTTTGATCATATATCTCCAAGTGTAATTTTTAATTAAATTATCGATTTGTTTCTTTGTAAACTATGCTAATTTCAATAGAAAAATATTCTTATTCAATTTCAACTCACCATAACAGGATCTTCATTGAGGACAGATGTCTGTGAAAAATAGGATATACCAAGGAAAAATGTGATTCATTTACTCATTAATTTTAAGTTCAGTTTTTAAGAAATGGAAATCAAGAACTTTTGTGATTTTTCTGTTATTTCTGATCAATTTTTTTCTAGTAATAAAGCACAGTTATTTACCATTTAAAAAAAAAAGTCTGGGGAGATGGCTTAGTCGGTAAAGTTACTGCCATGGGAAAATGAGGACCTGAGGGCAGATGCCCAGCCTCCATGTAAAAGCCAGCTGTGTGTACTGGGGGGAGTGAGTATGCAGGAGGATCCCTATAACTGACTGAAATGGGTAAAATGGCTGGACAGCTGGACACTTTAAAGATATCTTATAAAGAAGAAGAAAATGACTGCAGCAAGTGCCTGAGGAAGTAAAAGTGTAGAAGAAGAATCCTGCATCTGTTATATATATATAGCCAAATTAATGAGTTCCAGGTTCAGTGAGAAAGTCTGTCTTAAAAAAAAAAATTGAGTGAAAAGTGGTCAAGGAAGACATCTGATGTTGATACCTGGCCTCCACCAACCCTTGTATACACACACACACACACACACACACACACACACATACACACACATACACACACACACATATACACACACATACACCCACAACACATACACACACATACATACACACACACACACACATATACACATACACACACATACACACACATACACCCACAACACATACACACACATACATACACACACACATATACACATACACAGACATACATACACACACACATACACACACACACACACACATATACACACACACACACACACATACACACACACACACACACACACACACACACACACACCATCTTGAAGAAGAGCACAGTCAGCAATCATCAAATATTACCAGCTCATTAATTTCCTAGTCAGTTAAACTTTGCTTTCCTCAGGAGGAAAGGAATTGGCTCCATGGGGCCACACTTTTTGGGAAGTTAATGAGGTCATGGAGGAAATGTTTACTAAATTTTGAGAAAAATGCTTAGAATAGAATTTCATTTCCATCAAAGAACACATTCATTCAAAAAAGACTGGGTCACTTTGCTTGCCACACCAAGATCATTTCCCTGGGCTCAGCCTCCACCAGATGTATTGCTGATCATTTTCTTTGAGCATCATATTCTTTCATTTTTGGTACTGTGATGGTTTATGCTGTTGTCAACTTGAAAGACTCTAGGATCACCTTAGAGCCACAGCTCTAGGCCTGTCTGTTGGGTTAACTGAAGAATGCAGCCCCACTTTAAATGCTGCATTCCTGGACTGAATTAAAAGGGGAAATTCTTCTGAGCAGCAGCATTCACTTCCCTCTGCTTCCTGACTGTGGATGCGATGCAATGGGATCAATCTAAGGCTGCAGCCCATGGGATGGCACTGCTCACCTCAACGTAGAAAGCAATAAATTTCCTCACAGACATTATGGAGGTCTGTTTTCTAGGTGGCTAGAGATGGTACCTAGGTGATCAACAATAGCAACCAACACAGGTCCTGCCTTTTCTAGCTAAGCCCCAACTCTGTGAACGAACTCTAGTTCTCCTTTGAAGTCGAGTGCTCTAGGGACATGTATACCATGGGAAGATGTTGAGGGTTGCTTCTACTTGGTTTCAGCTGTAGTTCTCGCCCACTGGTCCAGGGACAACTAGAGAAGGAACACTTTGATGTGGAAAACAGCATGGTCATAAAGCTACCTCCATCTACTCAATATTCTCCTTTGTCATGCATGATTCTAGACACACAGGAATAGTTTTTCCAATGCTTGTGTTCTTTTCCCTCTAGCATAATGACGGTAGTTTATGGGACATGTGCATGCTTTAAATATTCTCAACTTTATTATACAAAATAAACACTACTACATTTGAAAATACATGTAGATATCTGAAAATTACATGGCATTAGAATATTGATAAAAGATCATGTGGTCAGAATATATAAAACCCCCTGAATTATGAAAATGTTCCATTTTCAATGTCATAGCTGGGCTAGAAATAAAAGGTGGTACAGTCTCCACAGTGAGAGGAAGTCTGTGTAGTCCGTGAACATACGTTTTGATCACCTAGTTTTGAATAGACCTATGGGATGAGGCCGACTCTTTTACTTGTGTACATTTTGCATGTACATGTAAACATGTATGTGTATGTCCCTGCATGTTGAGGTCTATCTGAATGTCTTTGTTAATTCCTCCACCTTACTTTTGAGGCAAGGTCTTTCACTGGATCAGGAGCTCACTGATTGGCTAGACTGTCTAGTGAGCGAGCCCCAGTGACCCTTCTGTCTCCACCTGTCAAGTGCTAACAGATGCCCCTTACTGTAGTCAGTTTTCACATGGTGCTGAGAACACACACTTTAGTCCTCACACTTGTGTGGCGAGTGAGCCCTTTACTGAGGAAACCATTTCCCTAGCCCCTCCTTTCTTTCTCTGTTCTCTTCTTGTGACACATAGGACTACATGATTGATTCAGTCCAGCTTGAGAAGGAGTTGGCCTTAGAGGGGTCTCCCTGAATTTCTGGTTTAGAGCTGTCCATGGCTGTAGGCACATGGCTATTTGAGAGAATTAATCACAATTGTTTAGATCCTGCACACTGAGCTTTATTACACTCTATTGGATGAAATCTACATGACTCCAACTCTAAGAAATGGAAGGGCATCAAATCCCGGAAGGTGCCTAGTATGACTTTCCCCGTTAGTGGTTTCTTAACTCTCTGATGTGAAGTCCCACTTCAGGGCAGTTAATAAACTTTTGTAGCTCACTTGAGCCTGTTCAAAGAGTTGCTACTGGGACACGAAATGCCCTAGTTTTGCTCATTTACTTTTAAAAAGTCTAAAACAGAATAAACCAGTTCATGGCCCTCACTCAGCTCTAACTCTGTGTTAAATCAATAAAAAATGCCTTGGGAGGAAGAAATCCTTTTGTATCTTTAATCCAAAGGAATGAATTCTACAACCACTTTTAAATATTAGCATAAAACCTCAAAACTAATTTCTCTGTGGAAAATATACTTAATGCAGAATATGTCCTAAGAGTGTGATACCTAGAATTTTAAAATTTAGTCATGTTGTTAATGTCTCTGCAATTCATCATTCACTGTCTTATATCCACTGAGGTGCCATTGCATGATGCCTGTTGCCAGGCAACCAATTAATATGTGTTCAATTGTTCAGCCAGTGGATTGTTAAGTTGAAGTAATGGGTTCTCAAAGATAGACTTTTAAATATTTTTATTTTATTTTTTGTGATTATAATTACATTATTTCTCCCTTCCCTTTCCTGTCTCCAAACCCTGCAATTACCCCTCCTTCTTGTCTTTCAAATTCATGGCCTCTTTTTTAAAATTTATTAATTGTTGTTTTTATATATGTATTCCTAGATATATAAATACACCTTACTCACTCAGTCTGTAAAATGTTACTTATATGTGTTTTCAGAGCTGGCCATTTGGTTTTAGAAAATAAATTCATGTACTCTTACTTGCAAAATAGTATTTCTCCTGGTCTCAGCATTCCTTAGTTCCCCGTAGTTCATTGTTTGGAGTTGAGACATTACGGACTTTCCCCCATCCACTTTAGTGTGTCTATTTCTGTCCTTGTTAAGCTCATGTTTAGGCAGTCATGTTCTGAGACTTTATGGTAGACATTTGGTACTTTAATTATCTTGCTTGTTTTGTTCCTGTCTGCCATCTTACATTATATCTCATCTATTTACCCATCTACCATTTACCTAATCTATCCTCTGTTTGTCACTTACTTATGACTTATTTTATTAATACATCTATCTATACATCTAATTATAACAATCATTTTAACTAAATAAAGATATATAAGACCTAATATGTACTAGAGTCTATGCAATACTGACTCATTTTAACACCCAAAAATGTTTATTTAGCAATTTTTATGACCAAGGGTTTGCATTTTCAAAGAAATAAACTTCTCATTACTTATATACAAATTTGCCATAATTTCTTCATAAAAATTATCAACTATAATAGTGCACTAAAGATGAACCAATAAACATACACATAAACATATAGGTAGGTATGGGGTGGGGAAGAAGGAGGAGGGGTTAGAGTTATAAAAATCATGAGTTGAGTATATACAATTGGGAGTTCACCCACTGGGAAAGAGCCCAGAGAATTCCTGAAGAAAGGACATTCAATCTTCCACATGGAAGAAAACATCTGCCATGCCACCTGTGAAGGAAGCCTCCTTGGAAGCACCCAAAGAATCAATGTATCTGTCCTTGTAAAGTGTGTTGGGTCATTATAAAAAAAAGCATTTCATGGCCTGTATCAACCAGACTTAGATGATCACCAAAATTCTGAATACAGTAGCAGAAGGCTCAGAATATCAAAGAGAAATGTTCTACACTCAGTCCTGGCAGCGCTCAGAGGAAACCAATGAAGTTGTAGTAAGAACACTTTTGTTTGAACCTTAGATGGTCTTTTAATAAAAAACCTGATACCAGATATTGGGGTGAAAGCTGAAAGATCAGAGAAGCAGAGCAAGCCACAGCCAACCTTACCTTGACAACTCTTTAGCTGATCCTGTTTCCATGAATCCTCAGATTGAAAGCCTCTGAGTCCTCACCCAAAAGGATGTCAGCTGAACTGCCTTAGTTTCTGTTTCCTCAGGCCTTGTATACCTTTCTCCGCCCTGCCATCACTTCCTGGGATTAAAAGCATGTGTGCTTCCCAGTACTGGTTTTAAAAGTGTGTGCCACCACTGTCTGGCTCTGTTTCCAGTGTGACCTTGAACTCACAGAGATCCAGATGGATCTCTGCCTCCTGAGTGATAGGATTAAGGGTGTGTGCCACCACTGTCTGGCCTCTATGTCTAATCTAATGGCTGGCTCTGTCCTCTGATCCTCAGACAAGTTTAATAGGGTATACAACATATCACCACAGAACACAACTTGTCTCATTAAAGAAAGGTCCAGGTGACATGTCATTAGTATGAAAGTAAAAGTAAAACTCTATGTTTTAATTGGCCAGGCTGAAAGCACTTGAGATTTACTGATACCTGTATCACTCATGAGGATGCATTTCAGTTGATAATAGGAAGTAGTTTTTTGTTTGTTTGTTTATTTGTTTGTTTTTTCCATTATTTCCTTTTACTAGAGTAAAGGAAACAAGTTTCATATGAAGAATTGGGTTCTATTTGACAGAGGTAGAAAACTGAGGACAGGCTTTCAACAAGCAGGATGAAGCCAGGCACTATGGTGAAGTACAATTAGTGCAATAAATGGGTGGAAGAAAAGTGCCTTGGAAGATGGAGGATCTCATCTCTGTGTGGCTTCTACCTATCTCCCCAAAATCATCCTTTGCCTTTCTGATGCTTCCTGGTATGAACCTTCTGTATTGCCCAGGCTTTGCTTCATGCCTTGAAAATTCTAGCTTTTATTCTCTGTTACAACCACTGCCCTAGTTAGCTTCAGCAAAATACTGGACATAGTCCAGAGTCATCTGAGAAAGTCTCACTCAGAAGATTACCCTGGTCAGATTGCCTGTGGCCATGATGAAGAGACATTTTCTTGACTGGTGATTGATGTGGAGGGCCCAGCCGACTCTGGGTGCCACCATCCATAGATAGATATATCTACAAGAAAGTTGGCTGGGTATGAACCAGAAAACACAAGAAAAAGTGAACCAGTTAAGCATTCTGCCTTCCTGGTTCCCACCTTGAGGTCCTACCCTGATTTCCCTCGGTGATTGATTGTGAATTTGAAGTGTAAGCCAGTTCAACTCTTTTTTTTTTTCCTGAAGTTGATTTTAATCATCATGTTTATCAAAGAAAGGGAAAACAAAAGAACAAATACATTAGCTCAACTGCATTCATTCCAAGAAAACTTTCTTAAGCTGGTTGTGTGACTTCCTGTGAGAGACTAACAAAGTTCTGTTCACCCCAAATAGGGAGCCCATGGCAGATCCCAGTAACAATCCCACTGAAGTCCAACTTAACAAGCATCTGAATTTCTTGGGGTTAGTTATGAGAGTATGAGTGGGGGGTTAATTGCAGGAGCATGCATACTGAAAAGCAGCTGCATCACTGAAAATTCCACCCCCTCCAGAATGATAACTCACAAAAGCTGCACCCGTGAAGATCTCTGTACAACTTTCAGGAAGACTGACTGGTTGGAGAGTCTTCTTGTCCTGGCAATTGTTATCTTGTGAATATGTTATGTTTTGAGAACTTCTTAGAAACTTGAGGTATTTTGCTTCCTGAGCCTTTTTTTTTAAATATCCTGAGACTCAAGGAGCCTCCTACTGGAAAGAAGTGTTCCAAAAGTGAGACATCTACACCACACAAGTGCTTCTGAAACTGCCATAATTGTCTAATCATATATTTTTAAATCTAAATGTTTTTTTCTCATTTTTAGTTTTCATGAGTGCTTTATGCAGCATAATCTTTACTATTCAGGTATTTTATTGTAACCAAGGGAGTATTTTGGTTTTGTATTATTACACTTTTTCTCTATCCTAAAGAATTTTATACATGTATATAATGAAATACAATCATATTCCCACATTTACCTTTTATAGTTCACCTCATAATATCCCCACAAGATGTCCCCTCCCAACTTCATGTATGGAAGGAAAAAACATCCTCTTTTGTATGTTCACCAGTACATTCTATTGTTCCAGTGGATGGACTAATCACCTAAACCTCTCTCCACATTGGACCACTGATTGCATAAAGATGAAAACAAAATTACTCATTTTTCTGGGGGAGTTTTCATATTCTGTTACCCCCTGGCCTTAGATGTGCTAGCGTTCCCCTTTGTCCTCTCCCAGCCAGGCATCTCTCTGCCATATGATATATCATCTGAAGCCATTCCTTGTTAGGAAATTAGGGAAACATGCAGAGACCAGGACTTGTCTGAACACCCTTCTCTACCATGTTCTACAACTTATTTCCTTGAGACAGGGTTTCTCAAAGAACCTAGAACAAGGTGTCAGCAAGCAAGTCCTAGGAATTTTCTTATCTCCATATGCAAATCCCCATCCCAGTGATGGAGTTCCAGGTGCCAAAGTCCATGTCTAGCTTTTATGTAGATACTGCAGATTTAAACTCAGATAGGGCTGGGCTGTCTCCCCAACCCTAATGCTGAGCATTTCATCTAGTTCAGTTTGTTTCAGCAACAGTGAACTCTAGGGGTAAAACCACTTTGCTTGCATTCTTTGCTCATATCTCTATTTACAACAGTTCCCTTTTTATATTTTATACTGGTACATTTTACTTTTATAAGCCAGGTTCATGCGGCCCTGCCTGGCTTGTTTTATGACACTTAGAGATTCAAATATCATAAATGACTTTTGACATATAGCAAATGTCATGTTACATTCCAGAGCTTAGCCTGTTTTGAGCAAATTTATGAACTCTTCTTGTGTGTGTGTGTGTGTGTGTGTGTGTATGTGTGTGTTTAAATAATAAAAACTCCACTAAACCTGCCTGAAGAGTTCTCCTGGATTAGCCCTGTTCTTTTCTCCATGTCAAAACTGGCTGACAGTTGTGCATTTAGGCTAAGACTGGTTTTGTTCTCTCTTTGGCTTTGCCAATCCACTGGTGTGTTTGCATATTAATGTGGCAAGTCATGTTTCATAATGCCTGAAGAAGGAGCTGGAGAGAGGGCTCAGTAGTTATGAGAACTTTTTGTTCTTCCAGAGAATGCCCAGTTCAATTCTCAGCACAACCAAATGCAAGGGAACTTATGCCCTCTTCTGATCTCTGAGAGTGCCTTTCACAAACACTGTGGTACATATTCAACACACACACACACGCACACACACATACACACAAACAGACACACAAATAAAAATAATCATAATAAAATCTTAAGAATGACTGAAGAAGTTAGTCTTTAGTAAATTATCAACTGAGTCATTTAAAATTTGAGTAACATTTGTTCAAATTTCCAAATAAGTATAGCAACACTTGCATTTCAGGTCTTGGGCATTACATTCCCTGGGTATATCGAAGGAATAGTAAACTTAGACAAAGGAATTGGAAACGGACAAACAATAGAAGCAATAAAGATAATAGCACATTTAACACTAAACAATTAAGAACATGAGTTTAGCATGGAGAGATGTTAATCAAAACTCAAAATTTCAGTGATGAGCAAGTTCAAGAAATCTATCACATGTTGTGGTGACTTTGGTTAATGAAAATATGTTGAGAGCCAGGTGAGTTGGCAAAGCTTGTTATCCCAAATCCTGGGATACTGTGGTATATAATTCTGTTTCAAGATAATCTGAACTGTCTACTGAGACCCAGTCTCAAACAAATGAATAAACAGTCCTACACAGAGAATTTGCTATTCATTAAAGAGACCTAAAATAATATATTGTAAATGTTCTTACCCCCAGATAAAAATGTAAGTGTAAGCTATGAATATAACTACACACACACACTATACATACATACATACATACATATATGTGTGTGTGTATAGTGTGCATATGGTAGTATATATTATGTGTGTGTGTGTGTGTGTGTGTGTGTGTGTGTGTGTGTTTATGTATTGTGTTTGTGTGTGTGTATACACTTGAGCAGGCAGATGGAGGCTAGAAAAGGATATCAAGTACTGTCTATTATATCTCCCTAGATCATCCCATTGAGACAGTCTCTCACTGAACTGAAAGCTTGTCATTTATATCACACTGACTGGCTAGGGAGCTCCTAGGGTCTGCCTATGTAAACCCCCAAATTCTGGCATTACAAGCAAAGGCTGCAAAATCTAGCTTCTTTTATGTAAGCTATGGGAATTCAAACACAAGTTATCAAGCATTTAGATAGACACATATTTGCAGAGCCACCTTCCCAACAAAAGTGAAGATGTTAAATAGCTAATCCATGACATGTGACTCTATCTTGGGTCATAGTATAAGTATTTTTAACCAATTGAGACCTATAACAAGCCTCTGAGTCTACATAGCGATTGTTTTTATTCTTTTTCTGAAACCTCTCATTATCTGAGATCATAATGTGTCTAGAATAAACACTTTCCAGAGATAAGACTTTATTCCACACAACCTTCCTTTGAAGAAAGAATGTCACTGTCTAGCATTTCACACAATTTCTCTATGTCTATTTTTATACAAAGAACTTTGATTTGTCACAACCTTTATAGTGATATCCTCCTTGGATCAATGAAGGCTTCCTTCCAGTGAACTCATGGAATGAGAAGGAAAATTCTTGACTTAGACTCTGAAAGCATAGTTCAATGAAACTTCACTTTCCACTATCTTTAAATACTTCAGTACCAAAATGATTCAAGTTTACAATTTTCTTCTCTAGTCTTTTGCTTCTCTATCATTTCTGAGACATAATCCTGCCCTTCATATACTACCAACCAGTGGCTAGCTCCCCACTTTACTACCAATCAATGACTACTGTGTGTTCTATGTACCTGAAATGACAGTCACTTTCATGGCTGAGCCATCTCCTCAATCCAGACCATTTTAGATTATTTGTATGAAACCACTGTAGCTACAAGGGTCTAATAAAGAGGTAAAGAAGAGAAGCATGTGTTGAAGTGAGTATGAAAAAAAGGCACAAAGGAATGCAACAACATTGCTTATCATGTAAGAGTGGCAAAGGAGCCTAGGCATGAGTGAAGGCTACAGGAGCTGGACATGGGAGAGAATCATCATTTTCCCCAAAGGATCCAGATGAAACTTGGCCATACTGACACCTTGATTTTAAGCCCAGTGGACATTACTAGGCTACCAACTATATGATATGGAAATATAGGATATATATATATATATATATATATATATATATATATATATATATATATGATAGGATAAAAGTATGGATTGTTGAAGCTACTTTCAAAGACCAACTTGTTTAAAATGTTTTAAATTGGTATGGATTTTAGTTTATTGATGCAAAATTTAAAGTTAATTTTGATATACTATCTATATATTTCTACTCTTGTTTAAGGTATTATGTTTATATAACTCATTTCAATTGTAATGGATAATTAAGAAATATGATTAATAATTAGTCTTCTATAATAGTCAAACTTACAGTCATGTTAAGTTTTGTAGATATACATAGATATAATTTCAAAGACCTACAGAATATGGCATTTAAAATGTTTTAAAAACTTAGCCTTTCTGGACAATGACACATGTCTGCTCCTAGCAGCACAAATTTACTCCAGAAAGGAGGAAGGTGGGCATCAAAGACACTCCATGTAGAGTTTATCTTCTTCTTGGCAAAAATAGCCATTTGGGAAAGAAACTGCCCTTGCCTAGACTGCTTGAGAAAATATTATACCAACTGGACGTGCAGGACACATAAGAAAGTGACCACGGAACTTTGTAAGGCAAGATGGTCCTTTAGGTTCTTGCTTCACAGAAGAAACTGCCAGATATTCTACAGGACACAGAGAGAAGCAACTGAGAGACTCTAGACCTGTAAGCTGAAGAATGGATGCCCTAACATTGGAGAAGAACTTTGGGTGACTGTTCAGGCTGTCTCTGTCATTCTAGATTTTTAGAAGCTGCTCACAATGCATTTCCTATTTACTTAGGTAATATTATATCTCTGATATAGTTGAAGACTAGATAGTAATAATTTTCCTTAGTTATGATAAAAGATAAGTTAGATATAAAACCTTAGACTCACAAATATAGGAGTATTTTCATTATTTTTGCCAAATATAAATAGGCTAGATATTGTCCTTGCTTGATAACTGTTTTGTTATATATAATTTTACTATGTTGAAGTTAAAACCTTCCTTTTAAATAGAAAAAGGGTTGGGGATTTAACTCAGTGGTAGAGCACTTGCCTAGCAAGCACAAGGCCCTGGGTTCGATCCTCAGCTCAAAAACGAAAACAACAACAACAACAAAAAAACGAATGAATGAATAAATAAATAAATAGAAAGAAAAGGGGAAATTATGGAAATGTCATACAATCTGTATGCGGTGAATGTGTTGCTCTGATTGGTTGATAAATAAAATGTTGATTGACCAGTTGCCAGGCAGGAAGTATAGACAGAATAAGCAGACAAGGAGAATTCTTGGAAAAGAAAGAAGGCTGAGTGAGCAGCCTGCCATCCAGGGAGAAGCATGTATTGGCACACAGGTAAAGCCATGGAACACGTGGCAACATATAGATTAACAGAAATGGTCTGAGTTTAAATGTAAGTTAGTCAGTAGGCCTAAGCTAATGGCAAGTTTTAATTAATATAATCTTCTGAGGGATTATTTTATAAGCAGGTGTGGAGTCCGTGGGGCTGGGCAGGACCAGAGAAAACTTCCAGCTACAACCAACCTACATACATGAAAGTTAATGAATTTATGTTTTAAGCAATTTAAGTTATTTAAACTTGCAGTAGTGTGTTATACTGGCCACATGAAGTAATGTGTCATTATTGGTTTTGCATGTAAGAAAAGACAAGTGGCAAGCTCTTCTTTATGTGGATGTTGAAGGGAAATAGTGAGATGAGGACAAAACTTAATGGGGCTGGAGAGATGGCACTGCACTTGGTGCTCTTCCAGAGGACCTTAGTTTGGTACCTAGCTCCCAAAAAGCTAATTCTTGCTTCAGGGAATCTGACACCTTCTTTTGTCCTCTACAAGCACCCACATACAAACAAATGTTATGTGCAAATGTACAAGCACACACACACACACACACACACACACACACACACACACACACACACACATAACACCCCCGCTCACACACACACAGGGGGATCAGTATAAATCTTGTTTAAAGAAAATAATTACAAGACAAATAGGAGAGCAAGAATTACTAAGAACTATTAACACCTCACTTTCTACAATATTGTCCTCACATCTTTTCCTTAATGCTGTCAGCATAATGCATTCTTTGCATTAAAGGAAGACACTATTTGACCATTTATGAATCAAAATAAAATTATAATGTATAGATAAGAAAATTCCTACCCCTCTTCAAGAAACTAAAAGGCTTATCATAATAAAATAATCAGTTGAGCCAACTAGTTATGTTGAAACTATTATACCTTAAGAAAAATACTGTTCATTGTGCATTGCAGTTTTATGTAATTGCTCCATAGCAATTTGTTCAAATGACCCCTTTTAAGGAAAGAAATTAGATATCTTGAAGAAAATGAGACATTTGATTTTGCTGTGAATCCTAAATGATTGCATCCTCATAATTTATAAATGATTTATAAAAACTACCCTGGGAATTTGAATATGTTCATAGGCAAAAAGCCATCCTCCCAATTAGTGCCCAATCAGTATGATGAAGAGAAGTGATGTAGGTAGAGATGTTTACTCTCTCAGTCTATTCAGCTGCCTTGAGACAACAAGCATGATATCTCTTGGAGATATACTTTCATTTCTAATCCCTTTGTTTCTTTCTTATTATTTTCCCTTGTTATAAATGTGAATCAAATGTTATAATAAGCATTGTGATTTGCTTGCATTAATCACCCTAATCCATAGATATGTAATGATGAGGACAGAGATACAAATTCTGCCAAATATTGAGCATTGAATTAGAGTATAATACAGCTACATTACTCTTTCTAGAGTTCCAAAAATACATGAAATGAAAAATTTGAAGCTTGAAACAATTTTGTATCAAAGCAGAGAAAGTCACAGCCCTTTTCTATGAGAAACAGTTGAATCATGTGGTGGTTCCTGTAGTAAATGTGCAGTTGAGATGAGAAAGAGTGGTATGTATAGTTTCTTTTCAGAGAATAAGAAGGAGGTTTCAGTCATTTTAGTTAATGCCTGCATTAAGTGTGAGTTGAAACAAGAAAGAGAGAGATATGTATGGTTTCCTTATTCAGAGAATAACAAGGAAGTTTTGGTCATTTTAGGTAATGGTCAAGGATAACACATAGAGTATTTGAAAAAACTAAGATCTGTGGTTTCTTTTCATTTATTTCAGAGACCCTTTGGTTGGATCCAGAAGTTGCTAAAGCAAACACCTTGGGTTTTGTTGGATGCCTTTCTTCAGTCCAATACAACCACATAGCACCATTGAAGGCAGCCCTCCGCCATGCCAGCATTGCACCTGTGACTGTCCAAGGGACCTTGACAGAATCCAACTGTGGCTCCATGGTGGACTCTGATATGAATGCAGTGACCACTGTGCATTCTTCATCAGGTACTTCCCAGAGGATGTTCTCTTTAGTTTTCATCACTAACAACACTTCTTCTGTCTTATAGAGCTAAGTGGTTGGCAAGTAGCACTCAGCTCTTTACCTTGCATAGGTGGTTACAAACTGTAGTTGGTTTCTCATGGGTCATATCTTAATTCACAATACACTCTGACAGAAGCAAATTAAGGAAAAAGTTTATTCTGTTTCGCAGTTCAAGAATCCAGTTCATCATAACAGGGAATCAAGACAACAGGAGCTTGAAGCAGCTGGTCATAGCACACACACAATCGGGAATCAGAG
Source organism: Onychomys torridus (assembly GCF_903995425.1). Classification (NCBI taxonomy): domain Eukaryota; kingdom Metazoa; phylum Chordata; class Mammalia; order Rodentia; family Cricetidae; genus Onychomys; species Onychomys torridus. Next base: position 92,032,934 of record NC_050453.1, on the reverse strand, counting down.
CATGCTGTACAAATGCCAGGATTCAGATCATTCCCCAGTTATACAGTCCAGGATAACATTCAGAGAGTTGGGCCAACCACAGTGGTTAGGTCTTCTCACCTCAGTTAAGAAATCAAGATAATCTGGCAAGCATACCCAGCAGCCTGTATCTCAGGTGATTCTAGATTCTGAAAAAGAATTGACTATTAACACTAACCACCACACAAACAGTGGTAAATCAAAATAAACAAAAGAAGGGTATGAACACTAGAATATTAATTACTTTAATTAATAGTACATTTTAAATATGAAATTTAACAATATAGATCCTGTGCATTTAGCTGATTGAAAATTAATAATTAACAAATTAAGAATTAAAATTAACTAACATATATTTAATGTAATTCTAGTTTAAGGTGATGATTAATTGATGTGTAGTTCCATGTAGTACATATCATGTACTTATATATAATATGTATGTGGATTAGTGCATCACTATTATTTAAGTAGAAACTGGTATGAGTATTAAAGTATTTAGGGGGCATGAAAACATCAGAATGCAGACTTAGATAATATTAATTCAGTGTTAGGCTTTAGCATTTTGGAGGAAGAAGGAACAAAATTATAGACATATAAAATGTAAAATGTGATAATTTGTATGTATTATATGATGTTGTTTTTATCAAATTAGCAGGAAGGGGTTAGAAAGAAGGCTCAATAGCTAAAATGCTTGTACAATCATGAGGACCCATGTTCAATCCCCAGCAACCAGATTAAAAAGCTGGGTTTGGCAGTGAATGCAACACAGTGCATGGGCAAAGATGAGAGATATCTGGAGCTTCCCAAATAGCCAACCTCTCTGAATTAGCAACTTCCAGATTCAGTCAAAGATGTAGTCTCAAAAATTGCCAATAAAAATGACTAAAAAAAATCAGGAATAAATCTCTTGCCTCCACACTGGCTATCATGGAATACCATACCAGCCTGTACACATGTATCATTCACATATATAAATACATACATTATACATACATACATACATACATACATACATAAGTGCATATTCTGCACATAATCATTTTACCTAGTTACACTGTATGTGCTTATGTGTTTGATGAGGACATTTGACCATAAAAATATATTTGTTCATTTGATGATTTTGTTTATTCATGACAAAAATTGTATTCTTTAACCAGCAAAGCCCAAGCTAATGTCAAATATCATTGTCTATTGCTATCAGTTTTGTTTCTGACTTTCTATTTTAGATTATGAATATTAGTGAAAATATAAATTCCTTTTCTTTATTATGGCTGACTTATTCCACTTGATGGGATGTTTTCATCCACATTCTTTTTAAATGAAGAGACCAACTTTTTGTGATTGAGTAATATTCTAGTGTATGTTTGTGTGAGTATGTATATGTATGTATATGTGTGTTTGTATGAGTATGAGTGATATCCATGTGAGTAGAAGCACAATTTCTTTTCACACTCATCCATTGGTACTTAAGTTGCCTCCACATCTTGGCTATTGTGAATAATACTAAAAGGATCATGGGTTATAGACAGCTGTAGGAATCACAGTCACTGACTTCACATTATATCGGAAAAGCACAATAATCAAATTTATATAATACTGTCATAGAAACAGATATAAGGACAAAGGCAATAGATTAGAGAGCAGAAATAAAAGTAGGCATGTGTGATCAGCCTGGTTTGGCAAGCATTGAGGGAAAGAACAGTCTTTTTATAAGGAACTTGGGGTTAGAGAGCTACAAGAAAATCATGCAATTGGAAAATGGTCTGACTCTATGAAAATACTTGACATAGAAATCATTAATTGGCTTGAAAGCCTTGAAATTAAAATTTGCAGAAAGATGTAAAAATATCCTTGTTATTCGTCTTGAAAATGCTATGTATTGATATGACTAAATATATACAGTGAAAGCAAAAGTAAGTGAGTGAATAAAATGAAGCTTAGAACTGGATCTGCACAGCAAATGATGATCAGCAAAATGATAAAAAAAATCTGTGGGATGTGAGGAAAGATTTGTGGACTCTATCTCTTCACAGTCAATTTTCAAGACATATTAATTGATTTAACTCAGCATCCAGAAAACAAATAACCTCATCAAAATTAGAAAAAGCATCCAAATATACATTTTTCCAAAGTGACCTAAAAATGTCCAATATAAAAGTGTCACATGAAAAGTGGCCATATGAAAAGTGCCAACACCATCAATCATTAGGGATGGCAAAGTCTGTGGCGATGAAATGCTTCCTTATCACTCTCAGGGTATCTGTTATCAAAAGGCAAGGTGTGGAAGTTAGAAAGAAGATTCATTACTGATAGTTCTCAGAATAAGGGAAATATCTGTGTATGTGTGTGTGCATTTACAATCTATCTATATCTATCTATCTATCTATCTATCTATCTATCTATCTATCTATCTATCTATCTATATGTCTGTCTGTCTGTCTGTCTATTTATCTGATCTATATAAAGAAGCATAGGGGCTAGCCAGCACAATAAATGGAATTGGGGAAATAGGGCTTGAGGACTTGATTGTGTCCTCTGTTAGAAGGAAGTGAGGCAAGGCAGGCAAGCTGGAGCTCTTTAGAGCTGGATCTGTTGAGTAATTTTGAACAAACCTGTGCTACGGCGATTATTTCTAGCTGTCCCAGAATGGTCTCTGGGGTTTGATGAAGAGGCACATTGAGTTGGTGAGTGTGAGTCAAATAGCAGGGTGGTTGGGGATGAAGGCTGTGAACTGATTGGTTTGTGTGTGTGCAAGGCATACTTGTGTGTAAATCACTCACTCTCCCTGGAATTAATTAGCCTAGCACTGTGCGACACTATTCCTGAGGAGATGTGAAAAAATATCTTTAACTTCAGACAGAGAACTAGTGACAGATCAAAACTAGGAGACCCCCAAATTCCAATGTGATGAATGAATGAGCTTTGTTGGGGCCGTTTACATGACTATGGGTGATGGGTCACACACAGGAATAGAAATGATTCAAAGACAGCTTCATCTCCAAAGCCTATCCCAGCATGGGTGATAGCTCATATAGGCTGAAACTCTGGAGCACACTGCAAAACGTGTAGGCAGCTCAGTAGGTCAGAGAGTACCTCTTACAGGCAGCCTTAATTTCTCTTCTTTTAGGCAGCTTCGATGGTCTGAGAACCTTCCAGGCAACTTGCCCGATATGAGAGTGTCTCTAATCTGTCCTTACTACCTATATAAGCTTGACTACCACATCTAGTCAGCTTCAGGGAATTATGGGAGTTGCTGGGTTGTTTACTTGCTGAGTCTTAAGGAACTTCCTTTTAGAACACCCTCAGTCTTAACTCCCCTGCAGGTAGATGGTGCCACCTCCAAGAAAGTTGTTTCACATCTGGGAAAGATGTCTATACCCTGGCCAGCAAGGTCTCCAAATGAGTCATAAAATTCAGGAAAAAAGTTTTAAATTATTAATTTACAGCATTAACTCTGATGTATCAATATTCAGCTATAGACTGATATCATAGATAGAAAAAGGAACAACAGAGTCTTGATTCAGATTGTTCTTTGACAAATTCAGAAGGCCTTTTTCAAAGGCAATGTGTAAGTATTGTTACATATTTTTGGTGAGATCTAGTATATTTAGTACTGGATGAAAACTCACCTTTGCTTAGTCATCAAGCAATGTCCAGTATTATATTTAAAAATGGGAGTCCTTATATGATACAGATATGCAAATGTATATATATATATACATATAGTATTAAATTATTGATAATGATATGGTACTAGATAAATAAATAGACAGATAAATGGTATGTATATGGCAGGTGGAGAATGTATGGATACACATACCTGGATGTGTTTATGCATTTAGGCTAAGTCATTTATTTTTGAAGGAGGGAGAATTAAAAGTAAGATTGATTTTAAAATATAATATTCAATGCCAATCAGTTCTAAAAAGGAGACACTCTTGAAATATGTCATCACTGTAATAAGAACTAATTTGCAGAACCTGATCACCAACCATACTATTGAAAATGTTACCTAAGCAGATCTGAAATGTTTTCTCTGTAGCATTAGAAAACACTAAAGAATTAGAATTAATAACGTAAATTAATGTGTATTAAGCTATCAACACCAAAACATGTTAGAAATGGAGAAATCTGGGTTAACATCATAACTATGTTATTTACAATGTTAAAAGTATAGCACGGTCTAAACAAAGTTAGAACCAGTATGATCTGTGGAGAAAATGGAACAGTGTTAACTGTAGACAGTTCAGATTTGAGTATTCATGGAGAAGCAGGAGGAATTCCAGGACAGAAGCTTGGCATAGAAGTATGCCAGAGTAAGGAGGCTGTAAGGACACAGGAAGTAGAATACCTAAAGGCTTGCCATTCCCCCCTTACTGCTCTCCCTTCCTGACTCCTTCCTCCCTCCCTGCCTTCCTGTCAGTCTCCCCACCCACCCACCCCCTCTCTCTTTCTCTCTTCCTAGCTCTTCCCTCCCATTTGCCCTCTGTCTCATTCTGAATCCCTGTGGCCCAGACTCCCCTCTTAAGTTTTCCTGCCACTGCCTTCTCTTTAGCCCTCTCTTTCTCCTTCCCTAGTGAAGTGAGGCCTGCAAGGCTGGGGGCTCTCTCCTCTCCCAGACCCTGGATTAGGCACAAAAGACATCCGAACACCTGTCTTCACCCGAGCAATCCTTTATTAAGTGGTAACGTATTTGTGGTCAACCCTACTCCCCCACGTTTCCCCAGAGTACTCTTGAGTAGAAGCAGCAGAACATATTAGTTAGAAGGATAGAGGGGAAAGAAAAAGATAGAAGAAAACACAGGATAGCCTCCAGAGGTCCTGGACCTCAGTACATAGGGCTCTGACTAGCTCTGCCAAAGGTTTTTTTTTTTTTTTCCTTTCCTTTGTTTTATTAAGAGATTTTTCTATTCATTTGACATATCAACCACAGATTTCCCTGTCCTTTGTTTTATTAAGAGATTTTTCTATTCATTTGACATATCAACCACAGATTTCCCTGTCCTCTCCCCTCCCACCACACCCCCCCCAACCCACCCCTCATTCCCACCTCCTCCTAGGCAAGGTCTTCCATGGGGAGTCAGCAAAGCCTGATACATTCATGGTACTGGACTAGGCCAAAGGGTTGTTATAGGAATGGCAAGGGGTGGATCAAAAGACCTCCCCCCAGCACAGCCAAGTGCAGACCACCTCAGACACCTGCACTGAGGCGTGTGGCCCAATCATCCTCTCTATGCGGACCTGGGTAAAGCTACTCAGAAACCTAAATGGGTTCCAACAGTGAAGAAAAAAGCGGCTGCTTTCTGACTCGGGCAGCAAAACAGCATCAATGACCTTGCAGGTGTGATTTTTAAGAAGAGAAAAGGGGGAGGTCTGTGTTAGAACGGGCTAGCATATGGTGGTATATTTTGATTGACCATGTTAAGGAAGTGAACCGAAGGGGGCTTTTGATTCCTGGACTTCGATAGTCATCCTCAGGAATGAGTCTGGCATAGGAAAATGTCCAAATAAGGCAACAGGGCTTGGTGGCTAGCTTTTGGGATGTAACCTACAGTTTACAAGGGAGAGTAGAGGGGGAAGGGCAAAGCCTGGCAGAGCCACATTACCAGGCCCAGGCCTATGAGGGCACGTCACCTATCCTCTTCTTCATTCTTTTCTTCTGTCCCTCGCTATATCTTTCTCTGCCCTTTTCCTCCATCCACCCCTTCCTTCCTTCCTCCCTGTCTCCCTCACTTCACGGCTTCCTATCTCTCTGTTGCTCTCAATGTTTTCTTCCCCCTGCCTCCCATCCTCTATTACATGGCAAGTTCACGGTCACCTTCCACTACACAGCAAGTAAAAGCCCAGCCTGGGATGTATGAGACCCTGTCTCAAAAGAAAAATAAATTGGGCTACAGCAATGGCTCAGAGGTTAAGAGTAGACCCTGGACAGCTGCTCTTCTAGTGAGGGATGCTCTGAGGTGTTAATTCTTCCAGTTCTTTTGGCCGTCCTTGTCAGTAGACTCGGGTCCTCATACAGCTGAAGAGGACACTGAGGCACAGGGGAAAGTGTGCTTCAAGTAAAAGGCAGCTGTCATTCCTAGGAACTCTCCATCAAAGCAGAGAAGGATGAGGGGTGACTGAAGGTACATGGGCCAGGCACCAGCCTCACCAGCTCAAGGCTTCTCACACCTTCCTTAGAAACTAATGAGGACATGAATTATGGGTTGTAAGCAGGACATTTTATTCATTTTTAAATATTTATGAAGTGCGTGTATGCACATGTCATGAAGTGTGTAGAGTTGAGAGGACATAGCTTTGAGTGTCTGATCTCTTCTTCACTGTGTTTCAGAGGCACAGGCTCCCTTGCACCTGATCTGCATAGGTGACCAGCTACTCTCTAGCTGAGATTACAGATTGGAGCCCCAGAATTCAGCTTTTAATGTGTGCTCTGAAGTTGAACTCAGCTCATCATTTTAAATGTCATTTATTTAGGTTCCTTTCAAAATGCCAGTTCATATCTCACTGTAGGAATCTTGTTACACTGCACAGTTGTACACTGAGTATGCTCTCCCTGTGGTTGAATGAAGAGCAAAAGTTACATTTTGGTCTTTTTTTCTGTCTAGATCCCTTTGAAAAGACAGATGAGCATGAGCCACTCACAAATGCAGTCCGGAGTGACTCTGCAGTCATTGGAGGTAACCTGTCTTCATTACTGAAAGCAGGAAAGATATCTATGATCCTGTGCTCTACAGAAAAGTACCTAAAGCCTTCCTTACCCATGATCATCTAGCACCCAGAACCAGGCATTGTCTGTTAAGCTCTTAGCCTCTTTATGCATGGTGAAAGATTAATAGCAGGCTCTCCTCCAGTGCCAGCAGCTCTGTGGCTTCATTCTGCCTCAAATTCAGCATGCAGCTGGAGCTGAATCTGAGCTCACAGACAGGCAACCTGCACCTTGTTCATTGCATCCAGCTGTCACTTCTGAAGCACAAACAAAACAGAGTGATAAAACCGCTTATGGAAAGAAGTCACAATGGGGCAAACAGCTGGATGGAGCTGCAGCCGTTTTCAGTGTTCCCTTATGGAGTGATTTGGGTTAGATCTAACGAGCAGGGTGAAGCCACATGACTGAAGTTCCAAATCAGCAGCCTATCTGGTTATGGATGTAGAGTTCGCCTGCTCTGCTTATAACTCATCTCCCACCACCTTCCCTTGCTTTACAGTTCTTGAGCTATGTGTTGGACTCACCCTGCATCACTCTTGTCTAATGCCTGCAGGAATTTGATGTTCCCATCTGGGTCTTGCAACATGGAATGACTCCCAAGTTTTGTTTAATGTAAGATGCTTGGGATATGGAACTCCATTTCCATTGGTGACTTATAACCATAGCAGGTGCCTCATCTCTGCCTTCTGGCAGCTGGGACGAATGAATTCACACCAGATGGAGTTCTTTAAAAGTCGGCAGGAGTCATCATTTCACTTCTATTTAATTAGCCCCAGTTCTGGGTCAGACCTGTACTAAACACAGAGATACAGGATGAGAGATATAGTTACTGCCTTCCTAGAATGAGCAGAACGGCTAAGAAGGAGATAGGCAAGCAGGCAGCAGGGACAGCACAGAAGCTGGTTCCAAAGAAAAATGGGAACAGAAGGACGCTACCACAGCAGCATCCCAGAGCAGGAAAACCATGACCTTTCCTTAGGGAAATACTCAAAACATCCTTGTGAGCTGAATGCCTTCTCCAGGGAAGAGAACTGAACCTGATTTTTCTTTGAAATCAGTACATGTCACAGAGAATTTTAAAACTCTCCCTCTTCCTGTAAGTTTTCATTTGATGAGGAAAGACTGTAGGTTCTGCCTTCCCCACTCATTGGCAAGCTCCACTGAGTCTTTCTAAGAATGGGAAGGTTATCACAGCCCCACAGGACATCCTGGGAAGCTTGCCCAGCTTCCAGCTTACAATAGCTCCTTCAAACCAGCAGCAGAACACAGACAACCTCTGCCACATTGTAAAGCTCTAGTTCATGCTTCAGATTCATTCGTTGCCACCTAGACCAGACTATCAACTTTGAATATTTTACTTTGCCTTGTTCTAAAATAGTTGGGAAACATGTGACACAATGATCTTAGAATAAATGACAATGTAAGTGGTCTTAGTTATGGTCACAACTTTTAAAAATTTGGTGGAAGATAGGTCTATATATCTAATTTTCTGATATCTATTCACATAAATAGTAATTAACAATAACCAACAACTTAGAAAATATGAAATATGCAAATATGTAAACTTTATCATAAATAAAATTATTTTTAGTGACCAAAACTTAAATGTTTTATCACTATTAATTATTAATTTTGTGTGCATATTGTTTTTTGCTTAGTGGCTTGATTTTTTTTTGTTTATTTATTTTGAAATAAGGTCTCACAATATATCCCAGAATGGAGAAATGGCAGAGAACGCAAGAGAAATCTTGCATCAAAACAAGTAGAAGACAAAAACAGACTCCTAAGTTGTTCTTTGACATCTATGCAAGTGCTATGGCAGCCAAGCACCTCCACACACTCACACACACACACACACACACACACACACACAGAGGGGTGGGTGGTGGTGGTGGCATTTAGATCAAGGGATTCCTGGCAAGGCTTCGTGTATTTTTAATCTCAGAAGTCTGGATTTGATCCCTAGCAATGAACGCAAACAACTCAGAAACCACACAGACCCTGTGTGGTTCTAACTCCATGTTTATTCTTATGTCATCATCATAACTTTGTAGAGAAAAAGCCTTTCTCCCTCATTACTCTGCTTGCAGGAAGTTTTGTTGAAACTGCAGGTCAAGGGCTTCTCAGCAGGCCTTTATTTCTGCATACAGAGTAGATCTGTGTTTGTTTTGCTGTTTTTTCCTCCAAAGTATGTGCTTGTCTAGACTGAATTTTCTCAGTGACAGCTTTCATCTCTGTCCCCTCTTTTCCCTACAGGTGTCATAGCAGTGGTGACATTTGTCACCTTTTGTATCGTCGGCATCATGACCCGCTTCCTCTATCAGCATAAGCAGTCACACCGCACCAATCAGATGAAGGAGAAGGAATACCCAGAGAACTTGGACAGTTCCTTTAGAAATGACATTGACTTGCAAAACACAGCCAGCGAGTGCAAACGGGAATATTTCATCTGAGACGCCACAGGGTCACCTGGTCCTCTTTTTTGTGGGTTCCCCCCCTTATTTTCTCTTCTCTTTTAATTTAGGTATTCTCTTTCTCTCTTTCACCATTAATTTTCTGGAAAACACCTGCGTCCACCAAGAGCATTGATCTCCTTCACCCAGCTCAGGAGATCAGGGAGCAATAGCTACTGTGCTTCACTGACATATGCATCATTGTGAAAGTGAGCACTGGAGACACAGAGTTCACTCTTGTGAACAAGGAAGAACATGTGTGTACACATGCATACTCGGTGTTTGTGGTTTCTAAACTTCACTCCGCAGTTTCTCAGGCACTTGCTCTTGCCAGATCTCTTCAGACTTGAGCTCTGTGACATTGGCTTTAACAATTGTCTCCAACATGCTGCCCCATACCATATTGGTAGGTACTGTAGCCTGAGAGGAGACAGACAGACAGAGTCAGATCATCCTTTAAGCAGAGTTTATTAGGGAGTCCAATAGAGCAGGAGGGAATGAAGTAAATCCACCCAGAGAAAGCAATGTTTGTTCTTTTTATGTCCCTTGTGATAGGGTAGGGAGGTTGGGAGATGTTATGACACAAAGAAATTCTTCTAAAGCAGACATCATCTAACCAGTCTTAGAGACATTTATTATTAATTTTTATTTTGCTTCTTTTCTTTTTTTGTGGCTGAAGCAGTTATTTGTAAAGTAACCAGGACATTTTTCCTAAGACACCAATTAAAGACCAATGAGCTCAGTGAGTGTGAGACCCCTGGCAAGGTCACAGTCATGTGTCCTGCCTGTAGCCTTCTCCAGTTAGGACTTAAATATCTGGAAGACTCTGACTCCATGTGGGCACAGGAAAACTTGGTGCTTCAGGGAGAGAGACTATACATCTGTCTGATGTGGGAGCCCTTCATAACACCCATAAAAACAAAGAGACTGTATTTAGAGAGTCTAGATTATAAGAGCACCCAACTGGGGGACCCAGAGCAGAGGGAGACTCTTCTGGCCTGCTTGTTTTGGTAGCATTTTACAAGCAACCGGAGACACCTGTGTTAGTTTAATGTTGACACCATAAGTATTCCCCTACTCCATGCATCACCTTTTCCATAGAGTTTCAGTACTTTCCAATATGGCATAACTGAGCATTTACTGAGTTATATATGGAACAGTGAGCAGTTACTTTGTGTCTCTCTTGCTGTTCTGGTATGAGGCATGGATTCAGTACCCTGAAACCAGGAGTCTTCAAAAAAGCTGTGAGGAAGTAGCTGCTCCCAGAACTTTACAACTGCCTTCTCCACTTTACTACAATGTGTTAGCTAGGTTATTCCTCAGATTGTTATACTGAAGAAAAAATATACACATGTCTATTTTGTGGCAGCACAAACAGAATTCAAATAAAAGTCTAAATTCGTTCCATGAAAAATGTTTAGGCCCTCTTAGCTCATCTTGGAGGAGAACTGGAAAAGAAAGAAAGAAAGAAAAACATAAGGGAAAGAGCTGCAAGAAAAATAAGAAATATCCAGCTGATTTATCCCCAGCCATCCACTCCAGAAAGCTCCAGTAAAGACAGAATGTGCAGGGAAGCAGGATTCACATTCTAGAATACATGTTATTAGTTCACTGACAACTGAGCTCTTTTCCAAGAGGCAAGAGCCTGGCTTTTGTGTGTGGCAGCGTGGCCACCTCTAGCTCAGGGGATTTGAAGGAAGCCCTTAGTTTGTGAATCACATCACATTTCAGAGTCTACACCCATGTATACAAAGGTGCCTGTGCCTCCAGCTTGGCATTCTTTTGGTAGAAAAGCATATAGTTATTTCAAAAGGGCATCTTGAATTTGTCCATGGTGGGTAATCCTGATTATTTTTTAACTCTGCCCTTGGATCACCGTGGAATAAAGACAAGGGAAAAATGACAACCCAAACACTTTAGGACTTAGGGAATGCTAGAAGCAAGATCCCTGTCAGTTCTCTTCGTAGGGCAGACCTGATTTGCAAAGCAGGTGCCCTGACAGCCATTAGGTCATCCATCTTAGAGAACTTCTGATTGTTCAGCACTTCCCTGGACAAGAGGTTCACAGTGAAATCCTCACTGTCTTTATCCAGGTTCCCATCTGTACCTTTTCTTCCCTTGCAGAGCTACAGAGGTAAGGATTAGGTGAGGCATCACAGTCCACAACTCTGAGATACTGTCCTAAATACAAGTTCTTTCCTTAAAATTTTCTATGAATTCTTACACACCCTTTTCCTCCTTTAGGATATTGCTATCCTTTTGCTACTGAACTTATTCTAAAGCAATTCTAACAAATATGTCTGTTTTAATTTTTCTATCTTTCATATGACAAATAACCATGTAATAAAATGAGAGATACTGAAAGTCTATTTCCCTATTCCCTTCGTTCCCTGTTTTCTAATTTCTACTTTTGAATTTTTTGGCTCTATAAAAGCTTGTATAAATCCCGTTTGCTTGGCTGCATATTTCCCTGCCTCCATTAATGAAAGTCATGCTGAGATTTAGCCCTAAATACCTCTAATAATGAAACAACAGGTGAGGGAGAGTAACCACACTGAAACACTTTCTAACTGGAATCCTCAGAAGCAAGCACCATATTTTTCTGGCATGATATGACTGGATAAACATGGAAGTACAAGACAAATCAATATGTATGGTTCCTTCATGCACAAGTATGAACTTAGAGATAATCATGTAGGGAAATGTGTGATGCCAGTCTCTGCCCTCTGAATAGCCCACATTCTACTGGCTTCATCCCTGGATGTGCAGGCCATGAATACCAGGACACTGGGCATGTGAACCAAATGGCGGATGTATGCCGAGGTGGTGTATTATCATAAGTAGTCTCAGGGTGAAATGGGAATTTCTTCATAACCCACAACACACACCAGGTGAAAAATCTAGCACTCTCCATCTACTATGCTGAATACACATCACAGCTAGAAGCAGGAGTATGTTTCAGAGTTGGTGGCAATATCTGTTTGGTTTATGCAATTATTCAGTTGTCTTCTCCACTTTCAAATGATTACAACCCAAAACAAGGGGAAGAGTGTTCAAATCCTCCTTTAGCTGCCACTTTCCTCAATGGGATACAGGTTTTGTGATGCCTCCTAGAGTATAATTATATTCTCAGTCATTGATGCCTGATGTTTACAAAAAGAATTTGTGGAATATCAGCCTTTACAGTAAAATCCAAAACACCTGTATAATTTCCCATCCTAAGGTGCTATTTCATTGCTATTATTCCACTGAACAAATCTATTAATGCAAGCAACTGTATGTTTGCTTACCCTAAAAGACATTTAGCAACAGCTGTGATATTCAGTCCATGCATAGGGTAGACTGCTCTGTTTTCTCCAAGATTTAGGCCAGGAAAATAGATATTTGTCATTTTCTGTGTATCTATTTTATAAATAGATTAGTTCATGTTCATTTAAAGAACTCTGGAGCTGATATTTTACAACTTTATTCTCTTTAGAAATCAGAAGTGGCACTATCTCAATTCTCAACTTTTGTCAGAATCCTGACTAATATATCATAGAAGAAGTAGGACCACAGCTAAATGAGTATGCAGTTCTCTTTCCCGTATTCAGTCATATGACATATGTGAAACATCTGACTCCCGAGTATTCTGTTAGATACACAAATATTTACTGTCCTTGTGCACTTAAAGTGCAATCTTACAGCAACAAAAGTGTGCTCACAGCACAAGGGAGCAGAGAGCAAGGACTTAGGCACAGATAATTTGCAAACCACTTTCCAGAGGGTTCTAAAAGTCAATGCATTTTGGGGCAATTCTTATAATTTTGTGTCTTATTTATTAATTCTAAGAGAAACAATTGCTTTGTTTGTCTTCCCCAAAGGTCATGCAGACATATTTCTGTAGAGGGTGGTCAATGGACTCTTTGGACAGAGAAAGAACAAAGGTCCCTGTATCTGATACACTTTCTTTAAAGAGGGTTTACTTGGTAGCCCTGACAGGTCTGAGACTCTCTATTGTAAACTCACAGAGAACCACCTAATTATGCCGAAGTGTGGACCACTATCCTGCCTATGTCAGATATATTGGAAAGGGTGCTAAATTCTCTATGATCTCATATCATTTCCAGTTCATGCTTTCCACATGTGTGACCTCTTTGTATGGCAGACCTGTGTAAAGACTGGAGAGAAAAGAGCAGTCTCTAATTTCTCCCTCCTCTGATTTCACTTTTTTGGTGGATATTCATTTATGGCCATGGCTCTTTTAGGTCTCCCTTCCGCTGGTTGGTATTCTGCCATTTTTAACACTCCCCATTCTGCCCTAAAGAAACATTTGACTATATTTAAGTAAATCTCTGGGTCTAGAAATTATCTATTGTGTTAATAATTAATTGATGTGGTGTCCATCTAAATGAGGTCAAACTTCTGTGTTCTACATGAATGTTTCCAACCCTGAAGACCATGCATGCTCTCTCTCCACACAATATCACCTCAATTAGAAGACTCACATTAAGAAGTTATGTTCATAACCTCCCCATGGTTTCCATGGACTTGGGCACCAAGCCTGGGGAACTCATGCTTGGTTTGTTTGTCTACCAATTGCTTCACTTCTTTTGAACTCCCCAGAACTACAATCCGTCAACCTCACTGCAACAGCAGTCTGTCAAGAGGCTCTTGAGGTGCCTCAATAATCCTGCCGCTCATTACTTTCTGAAGCTGTTGTTGGGTTTGCTTTGTCATCTACTGACCCATAGGCCACATTTCAACTAAACAAATAAAGAAGCATGTTGGCCCTGCAAGTAGCAAAGGAGGTTAATGGAAGGATGGTATGGACAAACTCAAACATGCTTGAGTTCTTGAAGCATGCCTGAATGCTGTGTCATGTCTCTCATGCAGATTGGAAATGTTTTCTTTAAAAGATGCACAGTGTATCTGAATCACTTCTTTACCAGTTTGAGGGGCTTTCTTCACTTCTCTTCATGCCTCACCCAGTCTTCCTCAAGTCATTGATTTTGAAAATGTTAGTTGTTGTTCTTTCTCAGTTCTGTGTTCACAAATTCTAAATAGTTGATGAACCTAAAAGGGGAGAAGATACAACACACACACACACACACACACACACACACACACACACACACACACACAAGTAAAAATGAATAGAGCTGTTCCTCAAACATTATACAGAGAACTATATGCATACCGACTTTGTAGGAAGAGAAAGTATGACCACTTTATGTTGGAAATTGTGTATGTGTCTTTAAATGACGCATACAAGGTTCTAATGATTGTTTTGCTGTTTTTCAGTAATTTCAACCCTCTTATCTTGCACTAAGGTACTCTGGGGGAAAGTGAGAAGCACATGTAGTAGTGAAACAGTGTACTGTGTAAGCTAGCCCTCTGTCATTTGTAAAGTTTATTGTCTACAAAGTGGTGAAGTGGACACAAGCAGCTTAGGTAACAGTGGGCTTTTGTATTAAAGCAGATTTGATGGGAGCTTGTCAAGGAGGGAGAGGGTATTCATGGGGCGAACACTGGCTGCTGGAGATTAAAAGGGCCAGAGCTTCCACCATGAAATAAGGGTGGTTCCTCTCCCCACTTTCCTGGCTCCGAACTCAGGAGACTGTTTCATGAATTTGTCTTACACCTTAGGGAAGAGGCAATATTACAGGCCCTGCATGAGAAATGTTTTACTCATCTTTACATGGCATTTTCATCATACTCCTGTGATTTTCAAGTTTTATGTTTCACTAATATAGTCCAGGGATGGTTTAGAATTATCGCCACAGTGTTTTTATCTGCCCAGGGTGAACACCCAGATGACAGTTTAAAGTAAAATAAACTATGGACAAGATTCTCAGGTCCATTGCCCTTATTTAGATATGCTATGGATAGAAGTCCTAAAATATTGGAATGAGTCTATTGGCCTTTATTTTCCCTCCCTTGGTCATGCCATCCATTGGCATGCCATAATGATAGAAAGGCATGATGCTTTCTATCACCTACAGTGTATACTTCAGAAAGCCACCACCTGACACTCTGAGAACACTCTTCCCTTGCTGCCACTCAGCACAGAAGTAAAGCTTGCATCAAATAGCAGGTTAAAAGGAGGATGCTATTCCCAAGTTATGAAATAGGTGATGTGTGCCAGTGATTAAAGCCTGGTCATATTTTCATGAGTATGAGACTATGCTATGCTTCAGATCCCAGTGGTAAATCTCAGAGGACATGAAAAAGGCACTGGGTATGCAGGACAGGCCTCTGTCACCCTGAAGACATTGAATAGCCTCCCCAGATGGAGCCATTTCATTACAACCTTACAGGATAATATGAATGGAGCTCTGACTAGGTACACTTTCACGTTGTAGTCTGCCATATCCCAAAGGATGTATATGAAGTAGCATAAACTCTTCTCTTTGAATGGCAGCAGCAACCAGTGTGACCTTGTCCTGCCTTAAATACTCTTGCAAAAAAAGTAAGTTATCACACCTTGCTTAAAAGAGTGTATTTATATTATGAGAAGGACTTCATATTTGGTGAGGATCAATGTCAATAATTTCTACTTACCTTGTTAATAGATAGGATTCCCAATAGCCTATGTTGTCTTAAACAGGCATTTCCCACAGATAGCTAACCTATGGCAGGAAGATAAAACATAGGCAAATGAAGACACATGATGCATTCTAACTACATCCTATAAAACAAGGAACAATTCACATTTAGTTCATGGGATTCCCAAATCCCTAAGACAAAGAAATACCATGTCCATTTCAACCTAGAAATTAGAGCCTTTCTGGAACTTTCTTTAGAAAAATGAGAGGTCAGGGAGATTGTCTTTAGCAAATAATTAACAAAGTATAAATTATATATATACATATATATATCATTCTTATATACATATATGAATGATATGTACAGGCTTTCTTTGATAAAAGCACAACAGAGGCAAAGCAGACCATATCCTTGGGGATTAGCTGGAGACTCCTTGTTTCTTTGGTTATTATAGTTTTTGTTCCTGTGTCAGAATTCCCAGTTCCAAGTGATGTTGCCTCATCCCACGTCTGTTTTGTATACCATGTAACATGTCTTAATACACTGTATGGAGAAAGTTAAAGTTAGCCTTAGAATTCTTTGTTTTCTATGCTTTTTGCTGTACAGAAGAATGACTTACCTGTGAATACTGTATATTTAATAAAGAAAGAATTTTGTATCATTTTGTGTGTAACACAAATAAATCTTGCTGTGTTGTTCTTGGGTTAATGAGGAGTCAAGTAATTAATCCCTGAGTGCCCACTCTGATTTCTTGGATCATTAACTCCTAGCAAACATGACCCATGGGGGGGAAAAACTCCTACTCTCCAAGTTTATTGATTTCAGTGTAGCTCAAAGTAGTGTCTTGGGTTCTTTCATGATTAACTGACTCATACTGAACTGCAAACAGGCACAACAGTGCACATGAGCAACCTCACTGATTTGGTAAAATGATCTTGAACCATCCTGACTTCAGCATCTCCCAGGAAATCTATATCCCTGTTGATTCTTTCTCAGTGTTCACTCACAGCACCTGTATTTATGTCTTACCTTGCCTACTCTTCCTTCATCTAGAGGACCATTAATTACACTATAACTTTGTTTGAAAGAGCAGATGTACATTCTGCTGGAGTAGATTTGTCTCTATATAGTGTTCATTTACACTTGTGTTTATGAGTCATCTGGTGGACATAGACTTATTAATAAAAACTGAAGATGATTTAATGTAGTTCAGTTGGTAAATGACTTCATAGCATGCACAAACACCTTGGGATTGATCCTCAGCCCCAAACAAACAAGGCATGGTTGTACACACCTATAATTGCAATATTCCTCAGGAAGTGAAGGAGTATTAGGAGCAAAGGTCCAAGGTCATATCTGGCTACATAGTGACCTTGAGGCCAGCTGGAGCTACACAAAACTGTCTTATGTGAACAATCAAACTCGCTACAAGGGAATTAAGTTTGTCAGATAGGTCATTTCCAAAATTCCTAAATTGCTCAGTCTAGAATGAATTACAGAGAAATAGGAAGGAATAAGAACAAAGGAGGAGATAATATTTGTGAAGAATTGGGACAACAGAAGTGAATGAGATAATTTTTTTTCATTTGTGTTTTAATTTTACACATCAGCCATGGGTTCCCCTGTCCTCCCCCTTCCTGACTCCGCCTCCACCTTCCCCCCATCCCCATCTCCTCCAAGGCCAAGACTCCCCTGGGGATTCATTTAAACCTGGTGGATTCAGTACAGGCAGGACCAGTCCCCTCCTTCCAGGCTGAGCAAAGTGTCCCTGTGTAAGCCCAAGGTTCCAAACAGCCAGCTCATGCACTAAGGACAGGTCCCAGTCCCACAGCCTGGATGCCTCCCAAACAATTCAAGCTATTCAATGGTCTCACTTATCCAGAGGGCCTGCTCCAGCTAGGGTCTCCACAGCCTTTGGTTCATAATTCATGTGCTTCCATTCATTTGGCTATTTGTCCCTGTGCCACTCCAATCTTGGTCTCAACAATTCACGCTCTTACAGTCAATCCCCTTTCTTGACAATTGGACTCCTGGAGCTCCACCTGGGACCTGGCTGAGGATCTCTGCATCCACTTCCATCAGTTATTGGATGAGAGTTCCAGCATGACCATTAGGGTGTTTGGCCATCTGATCACCAGACTAGGTCAGATCAGGATTTCTCTCAACCATTGCCAGGAGTCTACAGAGGATGTATCATTGTGGATTTCTGGGGACCTCTCCAGCACTCTGCCTATTCCTGGTCTCATGTGGTCATCATTTATCATGGTTTGTTATTCCTTGTTCTGCCTTTCTGTTCTTGATCCAGCTGGGATCTCCTGATCCCCTAAGCTTTCTTACCCTCAAACCTTGCCCTTCATTACTCCCACTGTTGTTCCAGGTTGTTCATGTAGATCTCATCCATTACTGTCATTGGGCGATCCCTGTGTCTTTCCTAGGGTCCCGTTTTCTAGGTAGCCTCTCTGGAGTTGTGTAGCAGTCTAGTCATCTTTGTTTCACCTCTAGTATCCTACTATGAGTGAGTACATACCATATTTGTCCTTCTGAGTCTGGGTTACCTCACTCAGGATGATTTTTTCTAGATCCATCCATTTGCCTGCAAACCTCATGATGTATTGTTTTTCTCTACTGAATAGTACTCCATTGTGTATATGTACCATATTTTCTTTATCCATTCTTCAGTTGAAGGGCATCTAGGTTGTTTCCAGGTTCTGGCTATTACAAACAATGTTGATATGAACATAGCTGAGCAAATGCCCTTGTGGTATGATTGAGCATTCCTTGGGTATAAGCCCAAGAGTGCTACATCTGGGTCTTGGGGGAGATGGATTCCCAATTTTCTAAGGAAGCACTATATTGATTTCCAAAGTGGCCATACAAGCTTGCATTCCCACCAGCAGTGTAGGAGAGTTCCCCTTGCTCCACATCCTCTCCAGCATAAGCTGTCTTCTGTGTTTTTGATCTTAGCTATTTTGACAGGTGTAAGGTGGTATCTCAGAGTCGTTTTGATTTGCATTTCCCAGATAATAAGGGATGTTGAGCAATTCCTTAAATGTCTTTCAGCCATTTGAACTTTCTCTGTTGAGAATTCTATGTTTAGTTCTGTAGCCCATTTCTTAATTGGACTGTTGGGCATTTTGATGTCTAATTTCTTGAGTTCTTTATATATTCTGGATATCAGCCCTCTGTCAGATGTGGGGTTGGTGAAGACCTTTTCCCATTCTGTAGGCTGTTGATTTGTCTTGTTGCCCGTGTCCTTTGCTCTAGAAAAGCTTCTCAGTTTCAACAGGTCCCATTGATTGATTGTTTCTCTCAGTGTCTGTGCTACTGGTGTTATATTTAGAAATTGATCTCCGGTGCCAATGCATTCAAGAGTACTTCCTACTTTCTCTTCTCTCAGGTTCAGAGTAACTGGATTTATGTTGAGGTCTTTGATCCACTTGGACTTAAGTTTTGTGCACGGTGACAGATATGGATCTATTTGCAGCCTTCTACACATTGACATCTAGTTATGCCAGCACCATTTGCTGAAGATGCTTTCATTTTTCTGTTGTACATTTTTGGCTTCTTTGTCAAAAATTAAATGCTCATAGGTGTGCAGGTTAATGTCAGGGTCTTCTATTCGGTTCCATTGGTCCACATGTCAGTTTTTATGTCAGTACCAAGCTGTTTTTATTACAGTAGCTATATAGTAGAGCTTGAGGTCAGGGATTGTGATGCCTCCAGGTGTTGTTTCATTGTTCAGGATTCTTTTGGCTATCCTGGGGTTTTTGTTTTTCCACATGAATGTGAGTATTATTCTTTCCAGATCTGTGAAGAATTGTGTTGGTAATTTGATGGGGATTGCTTTGGATCTGTAGATTGCTTTTGGTAAGATCTCCATTTTTACCTTTTTTTTTTCCTTCTTACTTCACATCTGGCTTAATAGCTCGG
This sequence comes from Onychomys torridus, assembly GCF_903995425.1. Taxonomy (NCBI): domain Eukaryota; kingdom Metazoa; phylum Chordata; class Mammalia; order Rodentia; family Cricetidae; genus Onychomys; species Onychomys torridus. The sequence continues at coordinate 92,013,299 of NC_050453.1, read as the reverse complement.
TGGCTGGCCCCTGTTGTCCTCCTCCCTCTCTCGTTCTTTCTTCTGCTCTCTTCCCAGATTTTTCATCTGATTCTTCACTCTGCCTTCCAGTCCTGCCTACCCTTTTTGTTTTCTTTTCTTTTTGTTTTGTGTGACAGGGTTTCTCTGTGCAGCTTTGCTCCTTTCCTGGATCTCACTCTATAGACCAGGCTGGCCTTGAACTCACAGAGATCTGCCTGCCTCTGCCTCCTGAGTGCTAGGATTAAAGGCGTGCGCCACCAATACCTAGCCTTCTGCCAATCCTTTCTACTGCCTCACTATTGGCTGCTCAGATTTTTATCAGAACATCAGGTGTTTCAGACAGGCACAGTAACACAGCTTTACAGAGTTAAACAAATGTGACATAAACAAAAGTAACACACCTTAAAATAATATTCCCCAAGACACAAAGGATTTTTAAAACTATTTTCAAGCATTCAAAAAAAAAAAAAAGATGAGTTTCCTTCCTATGTTTTTGGAGGCTTTATTATCATTGCTTAAAGAATGAAATAGGTTAGTGAAAGATTATGTGAGATGGAATCCACTTTTACATGTTTCTGCATTTGCTTTAATATAATAGAATGAAAAAGAAAAAGAAATGTGTGTGTGTGTGTGTGTGTGTGTGTGTGTGTGTGTGTGTGTGTTCACAGGTATTCGGATGTATGTATGTATATGTGAATGAAGAATAGGAAAAAGTGTCAGGTGATGATGATGTTCTTCAGGAACCATGTACCTTGATATCTTAGAGATAGGGTCTCTCACTGGCCTGGAGCTTACCTCATTGACTGGGAATGAGTCTGCAACCTCTTGAGAGCTGTTAATAGGAACAGACAGAATATCGGGAGGAAAACATTCAAAATACAAATCCCATGATGCAGTAATGAGTTCCCATTATCCCTCCAGCTGACTGTCTCCCCACCCCCAACCTGGCGTATAACCCACAAAGGTTCATTTTTTTTTTTTTTTTGTCACAGTTCTGGATATTGGTAGTCTAAGAGGAAGGTGCCTGGATGACCAGTCTCTTATCAAAGCCCTAAGAAAGAGCCTTTGCCCAGCATGCACTGCAGGAAGGCCTGGGTTAGATCTCCAGTACATTTAAAAAATGGATGTGGTGGTGTATACCTGTAATACCAGTCCTCAGGTGGTAGAGGCAGGAAGATTAGAAGTTGAAAGTCATCCTTGGCTACATAGCAAGTTCAAAGCCAGCATTTGCTATGTGAGGTCCTGTTTCAAAGATAAAATAAAGGAAAAATAATGTTGTGCTCATATTCCACCTTTACATGTTGAAAAGAGAAGTTTCCTCTTTTGTAAGTGTGGGGATTTCATTCTTGGAGGCTTCACCCTCACCATCTAATCACCTAAGATCCACCTTCTGAATGGCACTTTCTTCCTTAGCATTACAGTGTGAGTTTTTGTGGAGAACACTAACATTTAATCTCTTACCCACCAAGTATTGAGTTATTTTTCATGGTGGCTCATGGAAGGAATTTCCCTGGGCCAAACCTTGGTCAGGTACCTGCTCTCACAATGGCTACTCAGAGCCAAAGATGAGGTTGCGGAGCTCCCAGATATGCAGCAGCTGTGGATGATCTCTGAATGTCAGGCTGCAGAGAGGCAAATCTCTTTGAGTACAGCATCCACCCCAGGGAGGAAATATGAGCGCTCATAACAGTGCTGACTAGTCAGAAAGGGAAATCTCTCTCAGCCATGGTCTCCCAGAAACTGAGAATTCAAGCTTGTCCTTGGATCTATAGATCTTTCACAGGAGTGAAGTGAAACTGGCTTTGGCAGAAAGTGGACAAGCACGTCTTTTCACACGTAAGCACAGCGCCTTTCTTTGCTCACCCTCTTGTTTACACAATCTAACACCCGTGCTTGTCTCGCAGGGCTCATGGATACAATGAAACTCTTTGTTAAGGCTGACTGGTTCTTCCTGTATGACATAGCTAGAGTAGTCAAAGTCAGGGAGACCGAGAGTACATGGACAATTGCTTGAGGCTGCATGGAAAGGAGAAGGGAGAATTATTATCTATTTGATAGGTACAGATGTTCAGTTTAGAGAGAAGAAAAAACATTGTGGAGGGAGGAGGTGGCTGTAGAACAATGCTATATGTCTCTGAACTGAACACTTAAAATAATGAATTTTATTCTATACATTTTATCATAACAAAAAATGGGAGTAGTGTTCTGAAATGAGTCAAATACTGTCTTGATGGGCTGCAGTGGTTTATTAGAATGCTGGGGAGATGACTAAGTTCACAGAGTACTTGCTATACAATCCTGAGTTCAATTCCTGTTTTTAAAAAAAGCCAGGCAGAGAGGCATGCTCTTATAATCCTAGCACCTGGAAACCAGGGACAGGAAGATCCTTTGCTTTGTTGGCCATCCTGTTTAGAGAAATCTGTGAGTTCTGTCTAGGTCAGTGAGAAACCCTGCATCAAATAAGGTATATAAGGCTTCTGCAGAATGATAATAAAGGTTGACTCTTAGCAACTACCTGTAATTACACACACACACACACACACAAACACACACACACACACACACACACACACACCCCTCACAATACTCATACTGCACACATACTCACGCATGCATACACACACCCTCACCCACACTCACACTTACATCACACACACACCACAAACACACTCACACTTACATCACTCACACACTCATACCTGGAAGAACTGAGTCATCAGTTATTGACCTGTGTCATGTACCTGTATATGTCACTCATTGTCATGATAAAGCCACAGGAGAGGTAAATGTTTTCCTCAGTTTGCAGATAAAGATTTCTACTCTGGGCAAAACAATTTGGTAAATATAAGAGTCTTTCAATTACAAATGCTTGGATTCAACATTCAGCTGGTTTATTGTTAATTATGTCTATTGGAAGACTTTTCCTAATCCATGGCTCGATTTATCATTTGGAAGAAATAAATGTGAATGCCTCTAAACAAATCACATCACTGTTTCAGCCTGAGCCATACTTGTCTATTCTAAGCTTGTGAGAGTGAACTTAAATAATGCATTTCTTCTCTGATGCAAATGTTCTAAAACAGGCTACTTCTACTAGTGACATCTGAGTGATACCACCTTCTCAGGAGATAAACAGGTGATAAAGTGAATTGTAACAGTGGTTAATGTCCACATAAGAGATTTTCACATCAGGTAGGTGAGGACAGAGTTGAAGCAGGGACAGTAGAGCTGTGGTCGGCCAGGATCACTGTGTCCCTAGAAAGCATTCTGATAGGCTCATGTAACATTTTGGTAAATAGTCATATTACTTTTGATTGTTGAAAGCACACTCTAGAAATGAGGAAACTATCCCTTTTCTTAAACTAAAGCATGTTTATTTCAAGTGTCTTCCAAAATTTTCTCCTGGGTAGCTTGGCCTCCTGCCTCTGTAGTAGGGGGAAAAGAGAATAGCTAGCAGCTAAGGGTACCAAAAACACTACTCCACTGAGAACAGCTATAAAATAAACTATTTCCAACAGAGGCCACTATTGTTTTTTTCCTGGTATAAAAAATGTCTGGCATGGCAATGAGAAGCTGGCCAATTTCTGCTTGGAGAGAATGCTGTGCTCTGTCCAGGAATCTCAGTCAGGAACTCCAGCATGGCTGTTTCAGCAGGGCTTCCCTAGGCTTTTCTGTTGGATGTTGTAAAGATTTAATTTGCTGGTGTTTTGCTGTGTTATTGCTGCTTCCATCTGTCTATTTGCTAACTGCTTTATTACTTTTCCTTTCCATATACTTAACAAACTCATGCATTCAAAACTGAAACTATGGCTGTCATGTAGGTCATTTTCCATACCAGACAGCCTTCTCTCAGGTCCACTTTTTGTTCAACAGGGAAGGTAACTGGATTATCTTTTTTTGTGTATGTGTATATCTACAAAGCCAAAATAATACTTGTTTAAAGCTAAGGATAAAAGAAAACATCTTTTAGCACCTATGTTGTCACTAAGTAGAAGTTCTCAAGTTCTTTCCCTGATGGATGTATAATGAGTACTCATCACTAAAGGCCACCATAGTATAGAAATACTGATATTCTCATGAAACAGGACTCTCAGGGGCACTGGATCTTATCATGGGGATTCTAGGCAGGAGCTTGCAACTGCCCTGAGCAAACTTAGAAAGGAACAAAAGGAACTGCAGTGTTCTATATGTTTAATATCCTACTTTGTCTTTCTCTTTTAAAATTTTGAGCAGCAGGTATCCATACCAATCACACTGCTAAAAACAAGTACACAGAAGTCAGTTTCATATACTTGTGTGTACAACTTCTTTGACACTTAATCTTACATGAAAAGACATCTTTTTGTTTTGTCATTGTGTAGGATTTGTGACATGACTTTATAATGTGAATTCAGGTTAAATATTCCTGACTCAAAAATGTAAAAATGCAAAATGCTCTGAAGTTCAATATTTTCATGTTTTTAAAATATAATTGTTTTTCCACTTAGCATATGTTCAATTCTATCAGACTGACGACACAAGTCCATTTTACTGTAAGTATGTAATGTATATCCCTCACCCCCTTCGACCCACTCTTTCTTATGCTTCACCCTCCAGACAGCTTCTTTTTCACCCTAGATAGTGTCTCTTCTATTCGTGTGCCATATGCAAACGCTTAATTTTATGTAATCCAAACTTCACAAGTGAGAGAAAACATTACAATATTTATCTTTCTGAGTCTTATATAATTAATTTAATATGATTATTTTCAGTTGCATCCATTTCCCTGACAATGTTAGAACTTCATTTTTGTTTATGAGTAAAGAAAATTTCATTGTTTTATATTTCTTTATCATTTCTTTGGTTTACAAACACTCCTGTTTGTTTTGTAACTTATCTGTTGTAATACTGTGGTGGCAAACACTGATGTCAAAATATCTCTCCACTATGTTGACTTGGAGACCTTAGGTGTAAGCTTACAAGAGTGGTATAATTGGGCCATATTTTTCAGCCTTTTAAGAAACTTTTATACTACAAAATTCAAACCTTTTTGAACACCAATATGATATAACAAATGGGAAATTTACTCCATACTTGACAGACAGTATGCAAGTATACCAACACTCCTATAAACAATCAACTCCAAAGTCTGTGTATCAGTTGTTGTGTTCATACTTTGTGTACAATAACCAAACTGTTTCATACTATGCATGAAAATATTCTAAAATACAAAAATAATATTGAATGCTTTTGGTCCTTGGTATTCCCATTAGAGGGTGTTCCACATGCATTATATATGCCTGTAAATTATTTATACCTGTGAGGAGTATACATTTTCTCTCTTATTCATTTACTCATTGATCAGTGACCAGCCCTTTCACATGGACTTTTAGAAGATATGAGTGATCATTTAAGATATGGCTGTTTTGTCCAAGGAAACACTACTTTGTTGAAGATAAGTGAATGACAGGTGATATAGAGAATGGCCATCAGTTATACTTCCCATGTTCAAGATGACACCTAGTTGGAGGTGTTATTTCATTTCTGTCTCTAAGGTATATGATGAAGAATAATCAAAGGCTCTATAGAAAAATTGCACTTTAGAGAGAGGAAACAGACTCTGAAAGCAAAGATAAGGTAAGAGCTGATGTGATGATTAGAATGCAGGTGAAAAGCTGCTATTTAAAAATGACAGGTAGCATTGCTGATGTGTGGGAGTGACTGTATATCATTGGTTGCTGCACTGGGATAGAAAAGCAAAGGTGACAGATAGAGAACATGTAAAAAAGCTGATATTTAGTTCAGGTTGTTGCTGGGGAAACAATAGGGTTCCAATGTTGTTAATAAAAAGAATTTGAAAGCACACTCAATAGACCAATTTTATTAGAGATTAGGAGGAAAAACAATGGACAGGCAGGTTCTTAATCTTGGCAAGTAGAGAGAAAGCAATGTCCTGCTAAGTCAGCTTTTTAGAGAGCCAGCAGACTCACTATCCTAGCTTAGTCCAAGTTCCAAAGCATTGGAACCTGGGTATTGTAGTTCTCCAAAGTTGAAGGGTTAAGAACCTAGGTACAGCTTATCTATGCTGTATTCCAAAGGCCTGGATGTCTGTTGTTCCATTCTGCAGTCTACATGCAGTAATTACAGAAGGGATTTGCTCTTGTCTGGTCTCTCTGGGTTCAAGACAGTTGGAGACATCTGCAGACTGGTGTGCAATCCTTACATACCCAGCTTACCCAGACTCACATGCTGATGTGATCCATATAAAAGGCTCACAGACAGAAACTCCTGGCATACCTTCTCACCAGTTTCCTCTGGTTCTTTGTTCCATTCAAGCTGACATACCTCCAGTCAACTACCACACAAGGTATTTGGTGTCAGGAAACTTTTACCTTACTCAGTTCTCTCCTGAGCTGAGGACATAAAAACTTAAATACAAGCATGAAAGTGTTACATGGCTGAGAAGTTATGAGTAATTAATAAGTCGAGAAATTTTGAGTCATTTTTTGTAAGCTATAAAGCAATACAAACATTAGTTATCATGATTGTGCCTACTCTATGGGCAGTGGTGGCACACAACTTTAATCTCAGCACTCAGGAGGTAGAGACAGGTGGATTTGCTTGAACTCCAGGCCAGCGTGGTTTACAGAGCAAGTTCAAGGACAAGCTCCAAAGCTACAGAGAAACCTTGTCTCAAAAAATCATTAATAATAATAATAATAATAATAATAATAATAATAATGAAAGGGAGAAAGAAAGAAAGAAAAAGAAAAGATTGCACCTACTAATCAGGAGTAAATAAAAATATTCATCAACTGCAGTATAGACTGGAAAAATATAGCTAGCTAATATTTTTTAGTTTCAAGGTCCACTTTCTGCTTAGATTACTCAATACTGTTATTGAGTTGGGAAAACAGCCATGTATGAAACAGAAATAAATTTGTGTTTGGTTTTTCCAGTAGTATTTAATGCATGAAAGTGAAATTGAAATTTCTTATAAAATGCAAACAGAAGACTGGAAAGATGGCTTGGTGGATTATACATTTGCAATACAGTAGTAGGGATGAAACTGAGGTTTCCAGAACCTTCATGAGAGCCCAGTAGGTTTGTAGCCACCTATAATCCCAGCATTGGAGGGCAGAGAATAAGGATCTCTGGGTAAAGCTTGCTACCTATTCTAGGTGGAACTGGTGAGTTCTGGATGCAGAGAAAAGACCCTGCCTTGGTAAATAAAGTGAACATTAACCAAGGAAGATATCAATTTCAGTTCTCCATGTGTGTTTGTATAAGCAACATGCACACACACGTATGTACAGAGACGCAAACCCTTATACACAAGCATGCACATAAACACACCTAAAACAAACAAAAAATCATGTGACATGAAATATTCTCCTTTAAACATTTTCTACCATTTGAAAATACAAAATGGACTGAGTATAGTGGCAAATTCTTTAATCCTATCACTTTGGATACAAATGCAAGCAGATCTCCATGAGTTTGAAGATAGCCTGGGCTACACAGTGAGACCCTGTAAGAAAGGAAGGAAGGAAGGAAGGAAGGAAGGAAGGAAGGAAGGAAGGAAGGAAGAAAGAAAGAAGCAAGGAAGGAAGGAAGGGAGGAAGAAGGGAAGGGAGAGGGAGGGAGGGAGGAAAGAAGAAAGGAAGGAAAGAAGGAAGGAAGGAAGGAAGGAAGGAAGGAAGGAAGGAAGGAAGGAAGGGAGGGAGGGAATATGCAAAATGACCTTAGCTTACTGACTATATGAAAAAAGCACTTGGCCGGGTTTCATTTGTAAGCAGGTTCTTTTGTTTGTTTGTTTGTTTTAATAAGACTAAAAAAATCGCTGAGTTGGTCTAACTTTTGTAAGTGTGAGAAGTGAAGACATAAAGTTTATATGTATTCTTCAGAAAGTAAGAGTATGCAAACACACACATAGCTTAGAAATGTAGAGAAATGCTGAGAGCTAGCTTTCTGAGAGGTGTGGATTTATAAGATCAAGACTATTCCTGAGTTAGAGAAAATGATTTAAAGGTGCAGGAGTTACTGGAGTAGCAGCTCACATAGGATAAATTAGATAACCTGGTTTCTTCCTTACCCCAGAGAGCTGCCAGGGAAATAAAAAATCAAAGGAGTTTGTGAATAAAAAAATCTTGTTAATATAATACATACATAGCTGAGTTGTAGTAAAAAAAAAATAAAGTCTTGCTTTGGAGAACTAAATGATTTTTTTAAAACATTTTTACAAGCCTTGGGATTTGGTAAGATTATACATTTCATTATGCCATTGAGTTTGTTAGGATAAAATTGAGTCACTTTATCGAAGACAACACTGTGGAGAAAGGCAGCTTTGTTCTTTCATCATAGACTACTGTACTAGTTATTTTTCTTTCGCTATGGTAATACACCATCGCCATATCAAGTTAGAGAAGAAGATGTTTATTTTACTTTATGGTTCTTGAAGAACAGGAGTCCACCATGGCCAGGAGGTAAAGCAGCAAGCAGCAGGCACAGAGGAAGGAGCAGGCAGCTAGGAGTTCATTTCTTGAACCACAAGCACAAAGCAAAGATGGAGGGGTGGTGTTGTATCTGAAAGCCCACCCCAGTGATGCACTTTCTATAGCAAGGCTGTATCCCCTTAAACTCCACAATCAGTGCAGAACCAAAGCAGTAGGGGCATTTCACATTGAAAACACCACAATAACATTCACGTGAACAAGAACAAAGAGCTTTCATTCATGAAGACTTCACAGGAATAACAGGTCTGAAGTAAGATACTGATCCCCCTCCCCAAACTTTAGGGCTGAAGGGCATGGATTAGGGTGATGGAACAGTTCAACCTGGTGTCCTGTCCTCCGTTTCAGAAGTGATAGTTTTATTAAAATGCAAATTTAGTGGATGGTGATAAAATTCCCTATGCCTGCCTCTGCATTTTAGAATCAGAATAAAGATTGCAAGCCGAACAGCTAAGCAGAGAGATAGACGGCTTTTAAGGACAAAGTGAGAGTGAGGACAGCTGGCCAGACAATACTTAGCAGTGCAGGTAAGAGGATGAAATGCTGAAGACATACATCAGGTCAAAAGTCAAAGCTGTGTGCTCTGCTAGGAAAGAAAAGCTCGAAGCAAAAGCAACAAAATCCCAGAGAATTTGTGTGACATTTCACTTCTCACTTTCAAAAGGTGGGTATGAATTCTCAAGTTGAAAAACTTTTCTTTTGTGTGAAGGATGAAAGATGAGGAAGAGCCTGGACCAGAATCATGTACAAAGCCCAGGAAGGAAGCTGCTCCTTCCATGCTTCAGTAGGACTGACCACGGATCCTTGGCTTTAAAACAAGAAGCCCATCCTTCAGAAGAGAAATAACACATTCTGAGAAAGTTATAAGCTGTTCATGAAAAGAAAGCCACAAAGGAGCCAACATAAGACCCTTCTTCAGCAATCTCAGCCAGCTAAGGGTGTTAAGTTTTAGAGCACAAACCTTACAAGGGTTTTAGAACTTTCTAAGTTCATCTGGTTTATTAATCAAAATAAGTTGATATGTATAGAGATGTTGGAACTAGACAGAAACTCTATCAGCCATCTCTCTTTGTGTGTATATGTCTGAATGTTTGTACACATGTATGATACATGGGTGTGGTATATGTATACTGTTTATTTACAGAAACCTGAGGAGTATGTCAGGTGTACTGTTCACTCTCAACATTATCTTTTTGAGACAGGGTCTGTCACTGAACCTGAAGCTAGACTGGCAGCCAGGAATCCTCAGTGATCCCATTGTCCCTGCTTGACATGGTGCTGGTGTTATGGGCTCATGCTCATATATTCCTGGCTTATGCCATAGGTAGAGGATATTTGAACTTAGATCACAGCAAGCACCCTTATTCACTAGTCCATCTCTTCATTCCTTTACCCACCCATCTACTTCATATAGACATTTTTGATCAATTCTGTCTCCAAAGAAATTCTTCTAAATAAGTTCTGATGAGACAGAAATGAGTATAATACTGTTAGGGAAATAACTGATCATAAGAATGATTATCAATAACTCAGTCTTAACAAGAGTTATCATTATGTTTCCTAATGCTCCATCTTAAACTATGCCCCACTTTACAATGCAGAATTATCACAAAGAGATTTACTGTTTGCTGGCCATGTACCTAAATCAACCTTACTAGGTAAATCTATGAAGATTAAATAAATAAATATATTTATTTAATATGATATACTGACTTGATTTATTACTAAGAAATCATCAAAGTAACCACATTTGATGAATCCAAGGAAAAATAAAAGATTTGCAGAGGTAACTGTTATATTACTCCAGGTACATGTAGAGAGTCAGGAGGCAGAGAGAGAGAGAGAGAGAGAGAGAGAGAGAGAGAGAGACAGACAGACAGACAGACAGAGAAAGGCTTGGTCTGACCTTAGGAGGGACTTTGTTTATTCGCAAGGAACTTTCTCTCAGTCATGTGTGTGAATGAGCAAAATGCCAATGGAAGAGGGTAGGGGGTAGCCCTTATAGGGGCAGCAATGTCTACCACAAGCACACCCCACTTCCAGTACTCCCTCCCTTCCAGAGCTCCTCCATCTGGCAGCAAGGGAAACTTGGACTTGCAGTTTTTAGCAGGAAACTGTCAATAGCAATAACTGAAGTTAAAGAAGAACATACATTTAACTGCAGTAAAGACTGAATGTCTCTTTCTGCATTTAGTAGTGTTCACACATTCCCAGGCTGTTTCCCCTGATCTTTCTTCATACTATAAAATAAAATCCTGGAAGTTGACTTACTAATTTTCTATATTTATTTTCTGGGTTTCTTTTTGGAAGTCAAAATTTAACTGATGCCCTCTTATATGCTAAACAAACATTCTAGCTCTAGCTCTGACCTATTCTCCTCATGACCACATATTTTAGCTCCTTGAGGCCAGTGGCCAAGCCTTAGATACTTCTGTGTACACATCTCAGCACATCTTATTTTGGTCTCTTCATGAGTGTTGAAATGTCAGACTTAAGTATCATGATGGCTTTCATGAAAGAATCTGAGACAAGAGAGGACTATGTAAGTGTTTATAAATAAAGCATAGCACCTTAAAATATACCCACAAGCCAGGCGGTGTTGGTGCACGCCTTTAATCCCAGCACTTGGGAGGCAGAGCCAGGCGGATCTTTGTGAGTTCAAAGCCAGCCTGGTCTACAGAGTGAGATCTAGTAAAGGCGCAAAGCTACACAGAGAAACTCTGTCTCAAAAAAAAAAAAAAAAAAAAAAAGACAAAACAAAAACAAAACAAAAAACAAACAAACAAAAAACCCTACAAAATACATGGAATCTGATATAGAAACAATACAGTGTGGCTCAAATATATGAACATGTGAATAATTTATGCACCTAGAAAATGTAGCTATTATCCCTAGTTTCAGGCCACTCAATATTTATTGAATTTTCTTGTTTTAAGTCTCAAAAATTTATTTTGCACTGTAACTTTATGTTAAGACAAATTTTTAAGAAACCTTAACTATGCTTTTGTTGTGTTTTTTCCCCTAAAACATAGAACATTAACATAGAAACTCACCAACAGATAATGTACAGAGTGAGAGACTTTGGAGCACTCAGCCCTAAATTAAATGTCTTTATCAAACTCCTCTTCTCAAGATACAGGGGTCTATGTGGCAGAGGCAGCTGAAAGATTTTTAGAGCCAGAGGTGAGGGATGACTATATGGAAACCATTTCTTCCAGACAAAAGAGGACTGATGCACATGTGAACTCACAGGGACGGTGACAGCACATACAAGATATGTATGGGTTCAAATCAGGCAAATGCTCAACACCGATAAGGGGAAAAAGACACAAACTACCTTATCTAACTAAGAACCTATCTGTAATTTATACCTGATGGGAAAAGAAGTGTTGGTTTTCCTCAATGGAGTGTTATTGTGTTCTCAACCACCCTTCATGCTTAGGGTATGTCCAGGATTTTTGGACAAAAAAACAGAATCCATTCATTTTTCAAATTCTTTGGTTTGGATTTAGTTTTTTTTTCTGTCTAGTTGATGTTCTTTTTTAGTCTGTTTGTCTCTTTTGATTGCTTTCATGAATTTGAGTGGGTGGGTTAGGGTATGACAAAATATATGATAAGAATACACAGAAATTCTTATAAAAGAAAGTATTTAATTGGGACTTGTTTAGAGTTTCAGCACTATAGTCATCATGATAGGAAGCTTGGTGGCAAGCAGGCAGACATGGTGTTAGGGAAGTGGCTGAGAGTTCTGTATCTGGATCCACAGACATCAGGAAGAGAAAGACTCTGGGCTTGGAAAAGTCTTTTTTGAAATCTCAAAGCCCACCCTCAGAGAAGCCACACCTTCTAATCCTTTCAAATACTGTCACTTCTAGTGACCAAGTATTAAAGTCTATGTGCCTTCTGGTGTCATTCTTTTATAAATTGCCAAATATTGTATAGCAATTTAAAGGGAAAAAGTCGTTTTTTAAAAAAAGAACTATCAGTTTTGTGAAAGTTTAGCTATTTGGCTAATAGCTCACTGTCATAGTTTCACTGGTTATTAATATGAAATAGGAAGTACAGCAGTATTAGGGGAAAACTATTTCCTCTGGTCAAAAGAAAGACATTTGTGACCTGGGTAGAAAAACAAACAAACAAACAAAAACATTGAAATTTCAAGGGACCACCAGGAAAGACAGATGCATCTTAGCCATGCTAAAGAAAATAGGTATAAAACCTATGCCTTTCCTGAGATACTGTATTTTCCTATGCAGAGTTTCTACCTTGGCCAAGTCCTTAACAAGCTGTCATGAGCTTCCCCTGGGTCTACCCATGTTTCTAACTCTGAAAGATACAACTATTATTGTTGTTGTTGTTTGCTTTTGTTTTTTGTCTTTTTCCTCTGTGTGTTGGCTGTAGCTAAAACATGCTTTTTCTGACACTTGGAGCTTCCTTACCCCTTCTCTAAAGCTTTATTTTCCATGTGACAGCTGGCTACCAGGTGGCTGACATCCACGATGGCTCAACAAAATGCTCCAGCACCTTTCTCCCCTCTCGTCATCGTTTCTCCATCTCTGGACAGTTTCTAAGACTTTACAAATATTTTGTATTTAAAAGTTAGTAAAATTACCCCATAATTTCTGTTTGAATCTATTCTTCAATTATTTTATTAATGAAAACAAGAACTATGAGAAGGGACTGATTTCTCTTCCTTCATATGATATTCACTAAAGGAGCTGCCAGATTTCAGGTAGCACTGCTTTAACAGCCTTACACAGCATCTCTCTGTATTTCCTATTTGACTTCCCTGGGGAAATGTGAGACACGTCTAATCATCCACACAGGTGACAGACCAAAGAAGTGATCCCATCCAGGTCTAGTTGATGGATTTGTTGAGATGACTTCTAGGAGCTCAGGCAACTCAGAGACAGCTGCATCACTGAACCATCACCGAAAATTTCCCAGCTTGGTGACAGCTTGTGACAGTGAAGGTTTTAGAGCTTCTTGCCTAATTTGCAGGTAGTTCCACTAGAATCTCTTCTTCCCTGTAAAGTTGTACTGTGTGAAAGACCTTGGCATGAGTCTTGTAACTTACTGAGTTTAACACTTGTATGTTTTTGGAGCCTCTTGTCCCTCTTAAGTTCCCTAAGCTTTACTTATGAGCTTCTCTCTTCTCTTCAGAAAGGAATGTTTCACTTTGAAGGAAATAGCTATCAGGGATGGTTTAGTGGCCTCAGAAATATGGGAACCCCTGTGTCATGACTAGTATGCCATGCATAGTTGGGGTTACATTCATGGTCATTAGCCAATCACCATATAAAGTTGGTCTGGAGGTAAGTTGTACATTGCTGATAAACCTGCCCTGTGTTCTGAGTTCTAACTTAAGAGGCATAGCTTTTCCTTTTCCATCTTTTTAATCTCATTTTGAGAATACAAGCCCCAATCTGAAGCATGCTAGCCCTGTCCCTTGGGTGGTCTCATTCTTTCTCTGAAGGCCATCCATCTCCATGAAGCAGCTTGTTAATCACAGAACATGCCAGCCTTCTTAGACCCTTAACAGGAAATGAGAGTTGTTACAGGTGAGCTGTGAGAAGTTCTTCACTTGTAGATTGTGACTCTTTTGGAGGGGATGTCAAACAACCCATTTACATTATTTACATTATGTACAGATACTTACATTAAAACTCATACCAGCAGCAAAATTAAAGTTAGGAACTAGCAATACAAATAATTTTATGGCCATAGCATTAGGAACATTCATACTCATTTGTCTAGGGCCTCTCTAGTCTGCAAGCCATGGCAATACTGAGGAAGGTCTTTGCAAGAAAATGTCAATTTATTGTAGTTGGAAATTTTCTGGTGTCCTGCCTAGTCCCATGGCCACTCAGACCCAAATAAACACACAGGCTTATATTATTTTTAAACTATGGCCATGGCAGGCTTCTTGCTATCAAGCTCATATACCTTAAATTAATCCATTTCTATAAATCTATACCTTGTAACCCATTTCTATAAATCTATACCTTGCCACATGGTTTGTGGTTTACTGGTACTTTACATTGCTTCAGCAGCAGTATAGCAGCAGCTAGCAGTGTCTGCTACACTCTATTTTCTCCTCCATATCTCTCTTGGATTTTTCTACCTGGCTCCATCCTTCCCCACCATAGGCCAATGTAGCTTTATTTATCAACCAATCAGAGCAACACATATTCACAGCACAAAGAAAGACATCCCACAGCACTTCCTCTTTTCTTTCTAATCAAAAAGGAAGGTTTTAACTTTATCATAGTAAAATCACATAAATAGAACAGTTATTAAGCAAGAATTACAATTATAATATCTAGTCTATTTGTATTTTGTAAAATTAAAGAAAATATTCTATCTTCTATATTTGTGAGTATAAAATTTCATATCTAATTTATCTTTTATCATAACCAAGGACAATTATAATTATAATTATTTAGTCTTCAACTACATAAAAGAAATCAGAAGGATATAATATTTCCTAAGTAAATAGGAAGAGCATTTTAAGCAACTTCCAAAAATCTAGAATGACAGGGACTAGCTGGACAGTTACCCGAAGTTCCTCTGCAACATTGGGGCATCCATTTTCAGCCTTTAGAACTAGGCTCTCAGTCATTTTTCTCTGTGTCCTGTAGAATGCCTGGTAGTCTCTTCTGCAAAGCAGGAACCTGAAGAACCATTTCACCCTGTCTTGGCAAATTCAGTGGTTATTTTCCTATGAGTCCTGTACGTCCAGTTTATACAACATATTATCAGCAGTCCAGGCAAAGAGCAGTTTCTTGCCCAAATGGCTACTTTTGCCAAGAAGACAATAAACTCCATATACAGTCCTTGATGCTCATCTTTTTCTTTGAAGCAAATTGGTATCACCAGGAGTAGATGTGTCTCACTGTCCAGAAGAGTCTAAGTTTTTAAAACATTTTAAATGAATCTACCCTTTCAACCTATCATATCTATTTCATATCTCTCCCTTTTTTAGAAAGAGATTGTATTTATAATCAGCCCCCTTTAAATAAAAATAAACATTTATAAACACTATTTTGGGAATTTGGGCATAGCTTCTCATGCTACTTCCTGCTGGTTGCAGGCACTGGTAATTTTATGGGGATCCTGAGAAAACTAATAATTATGGTCAAGTCCTGACTGGAGTAGCCTGTGATGCTGCATTGTGTGGGCCAGTTGTCTTGAAGCTGATTTTGAATGTTGGGTCATCTGGAGACATTTCAAGGGGTCTTTCTTGATCAAACCATATTAGCCTGGAAGCAATCTACAGGTTCTCATCTGTTGTGGAAACACAAGCAGAACCTCTTTTCCAAAGCAACATATCCTTAGACATACATTTTTGAGATCAAGATACTTTTAAAATACACATATTGATTTAACTCAGCAACTTTTACAATCAAATGTCTCTCTGCAGTTAAAAACCCCAAGTCAATATAATCCAGACTCTCTGTGTGATTTCTATCTTCATGTGGCTTATTTTTATATTACTTTTATTTTCTCTTTAAAAACTTTATTTTTTTAAACATTTTTATATTACTGTCTATATTCCTTTTCCTCTCTCTTCCAAGCCTACATATATTTTTATACACATTGTAAACTGTTTAGAGGTTTATTTCCTCTGAATCTGTTATATTGCCAATCAATTGCTTTAACCTGCAGTGGTTAGTACTGAAGCAGCTGCCTTGGCTGCTGACTCTGCCCACCTCAGCTTTCCATCTTGGCAGTGGTAATTCACTGGCAGCTCTAGGATCCATGCTCTCTGCTGACTCTGGGAGGCCTCCATTCAGCAGTGTGTAGCCCAGAAACTTTTTTTTTGTCTGTATTAGTAGATGCTATATCCACCATGCACCATGCTGTGTGGCTTGTAGGCACCACTGTGTACAGTGGCAGGAATCCACCATGCTGCACTCAAGCCCATATATTGTGCACCTGCCATAATGTAGCTCAAGTTCACATGACATGGCGTCTTTGTACCTTGGCATCTCTATATCTTAACCCACATGACATATGAAGTAGAAAGCTGTTTTTGGCTCCATTATTGTGTGTTTAGAAGCCCTTTTAAAACTCTTTTAGACATTATGCAAATTGGAGAGCCCAGCATTGGTACGCCAAATGTAATTGGAAGTTTTCCTGTTTCCTGTCCAGTCCTTCAGCCACTCAGACCCAAATAAACACACAGAGGCTTATATTATTTTTAAACTATGGACATGGCATGCTTCTTGCTGGCTAGCTCTTATATCTTAAATTAACTCATTTCCATAAATCTATACCTTGCCACATGGCTTGTGGCTTATTGATACCTTTACATTTTGCTTCTCCTGGTGACATATGGCAGTGGCAGCTTCCTCTCCTTTCTCCTCCCTGCCTTTCAATAGACCAATATAGCTTTATTTATCAACCAATCACAACAACACATATTCACAGCATATAGGAAGACATCCTACAGGAATTCATCAATAATGATTTTTCACTATGAGTGTTGACCAAGCCAAAGGAACATGCCCTTAATGAAGGATGAGAATGAAGTGATAAAATTAATAATATATTTTTTAAAACAAATGGCATATTAAAAGAGTAAAAAAAGATTCCAATTGTGACTTAGATTTGATTAATGTTACTTTAAGTACATAATCTTTTGACAGAGACAACAAGAAAGTTTTTGTCTGGAGAAATTTGGTTCATGTCTATGTCCTTACTCACAAAACTGCCTATCAATATTAATACCTCTACTACTGATCATAATTCTTCCTTTCAATGTGTAATTTTATTTGCTAAAATTTGTCTAATCAGCTCCTTTTGTATGTAGGTCTGTAACCATCCTATATAAATGAGATTTTTTTTTGGGGGGGGCAGGGGGTATTTGAGACAGGGTTTCTCTGTGTAACAGCCCCGGATGTCCTGGAACTCACTTTGTAGACCAGGCTGGCCTCAAACTTAGAGATATGCCTCAGCCTCTGGAGTGCTGAGATTATATGTGGGTGCCACCACTGCTTGGTGAATGAGGATATTTTAAATAGACATGTGTACACTTCCATTTAGCTATTAGGCTCTTGAAGCAATGGACCCCAATAAATAAAATTTCCCCAAGATTCTCTGGCAGGAAGAAGGAAAGGAAACTTAGTGGTAGAGTGGGAACCTCTCCCCCAGGGAAAGATTTCCCACAGTTCAGAAACTTGTCAGACAGAAGCTGAGGCACTGACAATGATGGAAGGCAGGACCACATCTTGACCAGCATTGCTTAGTTATGTAAGCCTTTTGTCCTTTGTTTAAGCCTAATCCTCCTGTAAAAGAAAAACCAAATGAGGTGTGGAGGTCATCATTGGACCTTCTTGTTCCTCTTCCAGTGTAGCTACATTGAATAAAATCTCTGTTTTTCTCTCTTATTTATTGGTTTACCTGGCTTATTAAGGACTGGTAGAAGAGTCTTGCTTGTTAGGGCTGTCAGGCCTTAGAACACCCAGGTTTAAGTCTTATGAAAAAACCTTTTTTATTTGTTTTAACAAAACTGTTTCCCTGACTGTTTAAAAGTACATGGGTCTCTTCCACATTTTCAGGTCCATATGAACTGTTTCATTGGTTTCATAACTACAACACGTATAGCAGCATCTCCCTTACCATATCCTGAGTGATTGAGTAAGGCCCTTGAATAAGCATGATTGTGTCACATTTTACAGAACCCAGGCAGAAGAGTCTCACCTGCATTTAAACACAAAGAAACTGAAGATAAGCCAGTATATGTCAAATGTGTAAGGTATATTAGTGGGTTGAATTAGAACCTAGGTGTGGCTATAGGGTAAACAGAGAAACTGAAGGAGTACCTGTGGAGGTTGCTCTGGCTTCAATCTCATCTCTCAGATGTCTTCAAGTGCTTCCTCCTTTTGTTCAAGCCTCTAGGCAAGGACAGGTCTTAGTTAAGCACATTAAGAAGAATCAGGCACTCACTTTAGCTTGTTTTCTGTAGAGTTTTTGGTCTGGTTACTAAGGCCAGGCACTCACCAGTTGGCTTGTGTCCTGTAGAGTTTTTTTTTTTTTTTTTTTTTTTTTTTTTTTTTAATCACTGCTTATACTAAGACATTTTAATGTTGACTTGATCTACAGTCATTCCCATTTCCTGGGAAGCCAAGCACAACATATCCATTTAAGGAAACAATAAAATTTCATACGTGGAACCCTCACTCTAGGGATAGGAGCAAGAGATGACAGAGTACATGGCAATCCTAAAAGCCAGATCCAGGAGGGGAGACTAGCAGAACTGGCATGATTCAGACAAAAATGAAAATGAGCCCAATAAATACAGTGCTGTTTGCAATTTGAGAAATTTGACTCTGAAATCAACCACCCCAGGAGCTAAGGTGTCAGGCTTTATGTTCTTTAAAAAAGGAATTAAAATAATTTCTCTCTCTCTCTCTTTCTCCCCCTCTCTCTCTTTCTGTGTCTGTGTCTGTGTGTGTGTGTGTGTGTGTGTGTGTGTGTGTGTGTGTGTGTGTCAGAGAGAGAGCACATGTTTATAGAAATCAAAGTACATCAAAGAACAACGTATGGGAGTCAGCTCTCTTCTTCTACTGTCAGGGTCCCAGAGATGAAATTCAGATCATTAGGCTGAGCAGATATTTTGCCGGTCATAGGATGTCACCTTCTGAAGAACTGTGTAGAAACTAGGACAGAACCCAAGATAAGGCAGCTATTCTTGTTATAACAGATTAAAGCTGTGAACTAGAGAGGTTAGACTGTCTGTTGTTGCAAAAAACCCAGCACAGATGCTATGTGAGGGCTGCAGGAAAGCAGGTATGAAGTGTTGCCGTTTAATTGCCACTGTTCATTCAGAACAGTTTTGTGTGACAAGGAAACTGTCAGGGGATCTGGATGCTCAACCTCGGAAAGAGCAAAGGCAATGAATGTATCTGTGAGTTTCTTAAAGAGGCAGGATTCTCTCCCGAAGTCTGGATGCTTCCAACTGAGTCCACTGCCATGGCGGGCCTCAGTTTCTCACCTCTGAAATGAAGGGAACAGGTACACTCTGTCTTGGTATTGTTTTCTATCCAAGCATGAGTTTATGATTATTTGAGAAATAAAGGCCTACCTAGAATAAGAGACAGCTCATCAGTAAACAAGTATGAGTGTCTACATTCAATGCCTTGAATGCATGTCCACAAATGGGACTAGCATGTGCACATGGAACCCTTGAATGCATGTCCACAAATGGGACTAGCATGTGCACATGGGACCCTTGAATGCATGTCCACAAATGGGACTAGCATGTGCACATGGGACCCTTGAATGCATGTCCACAAATGGGACTAGCGTGTGCACATGGGACCCTTGAATGCATTTCCACAAATGGGACTAGCATGTGCACATGGAACCCTTGAATGCATGTCCACAAATGGGACTAGCGTGTGCACATGGGACCCTTGAATGCATGTCCACAAATGGGACTAGCATGTGCACATGGGACCCTGGTGGCAGTGCTATCCACTGGATAGCATGTGCATATTCATGAGTTCCTGGCTGATGACATTCCATCTCAACCAAACCAAACAAGATAGACAGCACCCTTAGAACAATACCTAAAAATGATCTCAGGCACACACATATACATGTACAAATGCACACACACACATACATACACATGCACACACACACACACACACACACACACACAGAGACAGAGAACTTATTCATGATTTTAAAAATGTTTTTATTTTTCTTTTTAATTGTGTATACCTGCTTGTGTAGGTACATGTGAGTGCAAGTTCCTTGGAGGGCAGAAGTGGGTACTGGATCATCTGAAGCTGGAGTTACAGGCAATGTAAGTGAGATGACATGAGTGATGAGATGCAAACTGTGGTCCTCTTCAAGAGCAGCGAGCACTCTCCAGTGTTTTGCTGTCTCCACAGCCCTCAGACTGTCTTTTGAGCTAATAATGTATACATTTCCACTTATTATTTGTCTTTTAATATCAGAAGCCTGATGCAAACTAAGACCCAACATCCCATTTTGTTGAAGAGGGATTCAGTCTCCC
Source organism: Onychomys torridus (assembly GCF_903995425.1). Classification (NCBI taxonomy): domain Eukaryota; kingdom Metazoa; phylum Chordata; class Mammalia; order Rodentia; family Cricetidae; genus Onychomys; species Onychomys torridus. The sequence goes on along the minus strand of NC_050453.1, from coordinate 91,992,776 downwards.
AAAGGTTATATAATGTCTTCCATTACTACTCTTAGTCAGAACTGGAAGAAGGAAAAATCAGATACATGGTTATTTGACTCCAAAGCCTTGTCCTTGATTGTAATTCACACCAGGAAAGAGAGGGTAATATCTCCCTAATGTATGGCAGGGATTTTGATTGACACTTCTAAAGAGATGGAGTGACTAGAAAGAAACTTAAATGCATTTAATCAAAATTTTATGTGACAGAAGAGCCTTCAGAAACAGGGCAGGAAAGCTTTGTATTTTTGTGCTGTGCCTGGGAAGAGAAGTGGATAGATATGAAGGCATGAGACAGTCACCTAATGATCAGAATGGGATTAGGAATTAGGACCGCTTGTCTAAATGTTTTCTATGACTCTATAAGGAATATTTTCCTTTTGACATGAAGTGGACACTTGTCACTAGAGGGCTTCCACAGGCAGAGAGGGTGCTGGCTTTCTTAAGTCCAGTGACCTAGGAAGGGGGAGCCATGTTCATGGTGCTCTTGGTTCACACAGGGGAAACAGGGCAGGGAGGAAAAGTGGGGTCATGGTCAGGAAAACCTTGATTTTGAAGAGTTGCAGTGTCCTTCATCAAGTTCTCTTTCTTTTTTATTATTTAATACCTTTACTAACAGGTGCTTGCAGTTTGTTGACTTTTTTTTTAATCAAGTTGTAAACTTTTATTACAAATTAAAAATGAAGTTCTTAAAAATCTCAACTTCACCAGATATGAAACAATTTAAAAACCATTAAAGATGTATTGAGGAAAACCAGACCTTTTTTTGAAAAAACAAAACACATTTGTTGTTATCAAAAAGAGACATCTTTAGGTAAAAACAATAAAAACCCTTTGCTGCATAGATAATGCAGATAGTTGGTCAATGGGCAAAAAGCAAGTACTTAAGGTCTTCAGCTACAATCTTTGTTCATTTCTTATTGCTGGAATTTCATATCATTTCTTCTTGTTGGATGACCAAACCGGATGATGGTAGAGATGGTAAGCTGGCATTTACTCAGCCCCACCCTGCTCAGCCTCGGGAGAGGACAAATTCTCTGCTGGTGGATCGGCTGCTTTTGTCTCTTTGCCATCTTGTGGTTTAGGGTTCTCTGGGCATCTGCGTGGGAAAGGTGGTATCGACGTTGAGGTGGCTGCTGCCTTGGGTGTTCTTGTCTCCTTGATTTTCCTTGTCCTCTTAATTGCCATCCTCTCTAGGCTGTCTTTGGCGAGGAGGGCCCCTGTGGAATCGTGGTCTGTAATCCCGAATACATATTCTGTCTCACTGGTCTACCTTGCTCTCCTGTACCCTGGTTGTCAGCACCCTCCATCACTTCTCCTTGCACAGGAGGGTTGGAATACTGTGGTCGACGCCCATAGGGTCTCCTCAAGTAGTAAGGTGGGAACCTTCGCCTGCGATCGGGCCGGCGTTGTTGGGCTTGGCCTTCAGGAGCGCTTTCCGGTCCCTTGTTCTTTTCCCCACTCTCACTGTTCTGGTAATTTTGCTGGTAATTGCATGGAGGACCCTTACATGGATAGCGTCTATAACGGTTACAGTCTGCTGCATATTTACTGCCTTGAACTGGAACTCCACCAGGTCCTGTAACATTTGCTGCCTCCACCCCCTTTTCTCCTTCAACAACATCGAACTCCACAGTCTCTCCATCTCCTACACTGTGAAGGTACTTCCTGGGGTTATTCTTCTTTATGGCAGTCTGGTGTGCCCCGGCCAGCGGGGTTTCAACGGGAATGACCCACCTGTGGGGCGAATGAAAGGGGAGGGCGACACAAAGGAGGACAGCAAGACAAGATTCTGATCAAGCTGACAATCTTTATTTTAAACCGCAAAGTTTATATAGCATAGGAGGGGAAGGGGAAAGAAGGAAGGAAGAAAGGAAGGAAGGAAGGAAGGAAGGAAGGAAGGAAGGAAGGAAGGAAGGAAGGAAGGGGGGAAGGGGAAAAGGGGCGTGTAGAACATGGAAGGGGTGCAAGCCGTGTGAGGCAGATTGTGCAACTGCGAGATGTCGGCTAAGGTCACTGGTCAGAGGCAGCTTATTCTGTTGCTAGGCTACCTGACCATGGAATGCTCTTTAGGTTCAGTTGTCATGGCACCTGACTGTGGGATGTTCTCTTATCTTTGGGGGCCTCTGGTTACTGCTCTGGGAAGGGGCTTATGACTTGTTCTCTGGTCTAGCTAGTACTTTCCATGGTTCATGTTTGGATCCTGACATCTTGGTCCCTAACACTGGTGTACAAATGTGTCTTCCTTGGTGTCATTCCTGTTGATGAAACTGTATCTGTTCCTTACATTGAACCATTTTACTGTTACCAAAACCTTCGTTGTGATGACCTTCTTGTCCCTGCTGGGCCACCACTCCCCGCGCCACTGACCTTGGAGCCGGGATTGGACCCCAGGATTGAGGGCGGTGGTGGGGGCAGTAGGCAGCTGCTGGGTCTCAGCCCTCTGCTCATGGTTGCAGTGGTGGTGACTGGGGCCGGCAGCGAAGGCTGCGGCTCCTCCCGGGGTGTGATGGTGACTAGGCTGGAGGCGGCAGTGGTGGGGCTCTCAGGGCTCTCTGCGGTCCTCTCTCCTTTCTGCTCCCACTAGCTATTGAACTCATGTTCTCTTTCTTGTTAAGACATCAGTGTATGGCTTCTGTTATTTTATCCTCAGTAATTACAATATTTACCTCCTTTGGCCACCTCAAAAAGAATGACACAGTACTAGAAATGATTGATCAAAAGAGTTATTGAATCTGACGTCAGCTCATCTAAGAATGAGCCCCAAGAGGTGACAGAAGCCAGAGTACAAACACACTTTGTCAGCAAGTACCTGAAGAAGATGGGTGGTAGATGGCAGGTGATGAGTAGATAACAGATAAGTAGATAATAGGCATGGGATAGATGAATTGAATAGATGACAGATAATAGACATAGACTAGATGACTCATAATACGGAGATAATAGACTAAATAGTGATAATAAGTGATAGAGATAGATAATATTTATGCATTCTGGGAGATAAGATTGTAGGCAGTATGAGACACAATATTTAGAAAAACACTAATAAATACAGATGTATTAGAGTCAGGAATAGAGCAAATAAACACCAGACCCAAGATCAGCATTGCTGAGTATGGAAACAATAAAATATCATGCCCTGAGCTCAGCTCTCCACACTTATTGTTTGCTTTGATACCTCAGCCTTGAGCAAAAGAGACTGGTTTTCCAATGAAGAAGCCCTTTGTATTGGAGAAAGTTGGAGAGAGACACAAACAGGTCTGATCTTGCATCCTAATGCTGTGATCTCAGCAGTGTGGTCTGCTTATTTCCTGCATCCCTTGGAAAAACAATAGTCTACAGTGGAGCATCCTGGGTGGAGGCCTGGGTTTATCAAGGTTGGCTCTCATGATGGCTGAGTGAATGCAGGATGCTCAAGCTCCCCAGAGCATGAAATGCATACAAGCAAGGCTGAGAGTTCATGAAGCGATTAAATGTGCTGCTCTGGGTCAGGAACTCATTCAAACCATCTCACTCAATCAGAACATAAGTTAAGGATACTTGTAACTAACTATACAGCTGGGCTGTTTTCCAAAGCTTGCCTCTAGTGACCCAGAGGCTAAGGCCTATCAATCTTTTAACGTGATTCAGACAGGGAGACCTCTGCACAAGAGCTCATTAGCTGGTACATTATTGGATTTCTGCACATTTAGCCTGACCACTACCCACTTTTTTCTTCCCTTTGTTGACATTGTGACTTTTCAACATGATTTTCGAAAGCAAGACAAAGACATACTGGTTTCACATCATTCCCTATACCATCCTCAGTCAAATGTCAAACAAACAAACAAACAAACAAACAAATAAATAAATAAATAACAGGGTGAAAATTATGGAATCAAAAGCTAAGCTATGAATGAGACTTAGATGTTCACTCTGCCAAATAAATATATTTATTTATTATCATTTGGGAGAAAGTATGAGAATATTGTACTAGAAACTGTCATCAAGTTCTAATTTACATAATACTTTTTCAAAACCTACAGAAGTCTAAGCACCTTTACACAGCAACTCATGTTGCTTAGTCTGTGTAGTGTGGCCCGAATTAGCAGATAGCATTCTGTTTCAGAAAAAAAAAATCTCTCAACTAACAAAATATTCAACTTTTGTCATAGAAATACAGTTTGGGGTCATAGCTCTTGAATAGTCATCACTAGGCCCTGAGTTCAATTCCCAACATTGCTCAAACTAAAGCAAGAACAAGAAGGCTGAGTGCAAGGAACGGTGACTCAGCAAGATTGCTCTTGGCACGTAAGCCCAAAGAAGACCTGAATATTGTTCCCAGAATCCATATAAAAGTGGGAGGAGAGAATCAGCTTCATAAACTTGCCTTCTCACCTGCACAGGCACCTCTGCATGTGCACACACACACTGTACAATACAAGCACACAGTAACAATAATCAAAAATGTTAAAAGAAATGGAGTTGAATTAAATTCCAGGTTTTCTGAAGAATATGTATGGAAATGCTCATGGTATTCTCTGCCTCTGTCTCTCTGTATATGTGTATGTGTTAGCATCAGGCTATATGTGCATACATATGTGTGTAAATGTGAACATTTAGGGACCAGAGGTCAACATGAGGTATTTCTCTATGTCTTTCCACCTATTAATGGACACCAGGTTTCTCACTGAACTTGAACCCAGTCACTTAGGCAGACTGGCTAGCTGGCAAGTCCCTGAGGTCTTTCTGTCTCCACTCTCCTAGGTCTGGGAATGTAGGCCTTGACTTTCACAATTTCCTTTTGCATGGACACTAGGTCCTCATGCTGGTGCAGCGAGCACATCACTGAACCATTCCCCTAACTCATCATCCACTCCCAGGTCACAGTAGCAGCTCACAGTTACATGTTTATTGGAAAATTAACTTAGAAAATATATTTAATTGGCACAAACACTTGCACCTACTTTTAAAACAAAGTTCAATTGATAAGACTTACAGGGAAAAGAATGCATGTCAGAGCCCCCTAAACCGCTCCATAACTTTAATTGCTTAAAGAAAAATTGTTAACTACTCAGTAGTTTCTTCTCATGCCTTCCTCTAGTTTTCTAAATAACTCATTTGCTTCTGACTTTTGAATATGAATTTTAGGTAGATACAAGAAAGTAATGATGAGGCTTTTGTAGCCTAAAATCTCATCCAGAAGATGAATTCATGGGTACTTTCAACACCAGCAACCAGTGTTTACATCATTGTAAATAGAGAAGTATTGGCTGACCCAGCCAATTACCATGCTATGATTGAATGTATTCTGCAGTGAAATTCTGTCTGATATTTTCATGTGTTTGAAGGTCTCTGCAAATTTACCATTCAATTGCCTGAGGTGGGATCCACCCCTTGCACACTGACACGCATCAGCTATGCTGTTTCATTTCACCCTTGCCTCTGAAAGCTTTTGATCTTGCTATAACAGTCAAGGCTGTTTCTCTCAGGCCTGTGGCTGAGCGGTTCTCCTGGGGCTACCCTCAGTTATTCAGGTGTGGGTTTGTTTTCCAATGTACTCTTTTACCTTTATCTGGAGCAAGGACTCCCTGTCTTTCTTCCTGGTGTCATTTTTGGAGAAAGTCTCAAGGAATAATAAGGAGAAAGAGGGAGAGAGAGAGAGAGAGAGAGAGAGAGAGAGAGACAGAGAGAGAGAGACAGAGAGACAGAGACAGAGAGTTTATATCTTGCCTTTCTGTCAGGTCACATAAATTTCACTATATAAAATTTTAAACTTAAAATATATTCTCTTAGATTTATTTTTAACCCTTTTTATTAATATTTTCTTTAAGAATTTCACACTTGTATGTATGTATCCCTATTTTCTTCATTCTTGCCCTCTCTTAGTTCACCCATATCAATCTCAGCCCCCTTCTTCCTTTCAGATCTCCTTCTAAAACCCATGTCTTTTTGTTTCTTTTTGTGTTCCAGAGAGTGTAGCTAGGACCTAAGGCAGTTGGAAGGGCCAGGGGTGTGGAACTACCCATTGGAGCCTAGTGGGCTTCCCAGTGTGTAAAAAACTGTAAACAAATGCCTCCCTTTCTGGGATCTGACTTACCAAAAGTTCAGCAACATTTCCTCAACAGTTTGCTGTATTTACAGATTCACACTTAAACATGATTGTACTAAGCAGCCCTAGGTAATTTAGAACCCATTATGTAGACCAGGCTTGCCTTAAACTCACAGAGATCTACCTGCTTGAACCTCCCAAGTACTGTGGTAAAAGGTGTTCACACATTACCATGCTCAGTTCCTATATTTAGACCTTCATGCACTTCAGCAAATCTCAGTAAAAGTTTGTAGAGATACATTTGGATAGTTACTCTTCATAGTTTTACACCTCCACACTGTTTGTGTATGTGTGCATGTATGTCTGTGTGTGTGTGCATGTGTGTATCTATGTGTGTGTATGCATAGTCTTTCATGTGTGCATGTGTATGAGTAATTGCGCATATGGAAGATAGAGGTGGATGTTAGGATTCATCTTTTAACACCTTATTTTTGAGGCAGGATCTCAGTCAAACCCAGAGCTCTCTGATAGGACTTGTGTAAACAGCCAGCTTGCTGTAGGGATTCCCTTCTTCACCTTCTAAAGCTAGAATTACTGGTGGGCTCGAAACACTCAGCCATCTCTCCCTCTATCATCTCTGCTTTGGCATTCAGTTTAAATTAGTGACAGGTCAGAAGCTACGTCACAGACATAATTGTCCTGTGTTCCCATCAGATTTTGAAAGCATCACTTCACTGCAAATATAGCTTGTAACAGAACAGTTTCCTTCCATCTCATCACCGGTCTCCCAAGGACTCCTCATTCATTCCTTCCCCATCCTTCAACGTCTTACCTTTCCTGTTGTCTGAAATGCCATGAGGACATGTGATGAGAATGCCTTTTTCCCCTTACTGTTCTGTGAGTATCTCCTGTCGTTAGGATGCTGCCTGGGAAAATGCCAACATTTCTTTCCTAAATTCTTCCTCTTGGATTTCTGTCTGTTTCTGAAGAAAATGACTTGGACACATGGATCTGTCTGTCTGTCTGTCTCTTACCATCTCATGCTTCCTTCTGAGTATACTCCCTAAAGTCATTCCTCTGATTTTGAGCTTTGGATTGATGCTACCAAAGTTTTCTTTTGCTTCATTAGCTTAATGTCTTCTTAAAACATTTCCTTCCCTCTTCGTCATTTTCTATCTTCATTTTTCTCTGACGAAACTAGCTACATGACAAATATAATTCAATCCACATTAAGGCTCTGTAAATCTAACAGTGTTGCTCAGTTATTTTAATAAACATTTTTGGAAAATTAACAAACACACAAATCCCTTCATTATAGGTTACCTTTTGAAATTATAGTTGTTCAAACAAACATGTGATGCCAGTGTGGATAAAGTTTCTCATGAGAAGAAGTGGGGAATAGGGGCAAATTAGAAAACAATATTCCTCTTCTTTTCCAAACCTTTCTCAATGCTTTGCTTTAATCCTTAAGAGCCCATTGGTATTACACCTAATGGACTGTCCCCAGTTAATATACTGCTAAAATAAATGCATCATTTGAGAGTTAGTATTTTCTCTACTGTGGTTGTTTTATGAAATAAATTGTACCCCTTACCCAGAATTTATACACTGAACACATAGCTCTGAATGTGACTTGATTTGGTGATAAGACCATGATGAAGTGAGATCATAGGGTGATCCATTAACCTGAGAGAACAAAGATTCTTATGGGAAGGTGATCGACATCCAGAGAGATCTCTAACTGGGACACACAGAAAAGAGAGCATGGGAGGAACCAGCAGAAAGAAACAGTTTCAAATCTAGAAGAAGAAATTCCCTCTAAAACAAACCCTTTCAGCATCTTGCTCTGACCTTGAATTGCTAGAGTCTATAATGATGAAGGAAATTAAGCTAAGATCTGTTTTGTAATGACTGTCCTGGCAGAAAAATTAATGAACAAATAATCAAATGAAACACCCAGGAACTGATTTATGTGTATTTAAGGCTGCTTTTGGGGGATTTTAACCAGTAATGTTTAGGAATATCACTTCAGAAAAAGGGGAAGGACTCTCTGTGTTCTGGTGTGAACCTTGCTGGGGTCTTAGATTTTGATGCCAGACATTTACAATAGTTCCAGATCCCAGTCAGAGCTCCACTTCAGCAATCAAGTGCATAAAGAACTAACTCTTCTCCAAAATACTTGCATGGTTAAACTTAATCCCTGTCCTTACCAGGCAAGGTGGCTATGGACTGTAGTGCTATTTATGTTGAGGGGTTAGTGGAGAGGCTGTTTTATCAATATTTTCTCAGTCTCCTCCCAAACATGCACACTCTGTTTCCAATTGCACCAGGGTGAACAGAGGCTTTGTCTGCACACAATAGCCCAGAGTGGACTACAGGTCCCTCCTAGTGTCCTTTGATGGACACTGGCTGCTAGGTGTAGCTATTCAAACCTGCTTTCCTAGCAACTCCTGTGGAAACCAGTCTCCTGCTGAATCAAACATTGATTGGTAAGAAAAGGAGGAAACAGAACTTAGGTTTCTTCAAATCGCTATTCATTTTTGTGTATGAGGCACAATAGACAAATCCAAATTCTCTTCTTAAAACAGATAAATATCTTAGAAACAAATAGCAAATAGATTTTGTGTGTCTTTTGGGTGATTAATGTCATTATTATTTAACTTTACATATGTTTTGTTACAGTGTAACAATAGATACATACAATGTGGAATTGCCAACTGAGCATACACTGAATTTTTAGAAATCATTATTAAGGTTTGATTCTGCTATTCTGTTGAAAATTGGAAATTTAAATTTTTTTAAAATGGCAAACAAAGTATTATTATATATACCATCATGGTATTTTCAAACAAAATATATTTTACTATACTATTTTCTCTGCTCACCTCTTCATCTCTTTCAGTCCCTGATGTCCCTGATCCCCCTCTCCTATTTCCTTCAGGATCTCTTCCTCTTCCATTCCCCATGTGTCTTTTAAGTCTCCATCCTTCTTCGTTGTCTCTTGCTACCCTTTCTTAATTACCTTTCTAATTTCTAGGATTTACCTACACACACACACACACACACACACACACACACACTCTAAAGGCTAGTATCTACATTTCATTGAACACTTTAGAATGTAAGATGGGGGCTGCAGATACAGCTCAGTGTTTAAGAGCACTGGCTTTTTTAGAGGAAGAACAGAGTTTCACTCCAAGCACCCAGATGGTGCATCACATCCCTAGTTCCAGGCATCCAATGGCTTGTTCTGGCCTCTATGACGTCCTGAACCTACACGGTGCATCTAAACTCATATAGAAAAGCATATATATATATATATATATATATATATATATATATATATATATATATGTGTGTGTGTGTGTGTGTGTGTGTGTGTGTAAAGTAAATGAATGATTCTAAATTAAAATAAATTGTGAGATGGGTCAGGAAGAGTCTCAGTCCATATTGGCAATGTCCATTAATCCTGACAACCTGAGTTTGATCCTGGAACTTACATTCTAGAAAGAGAGAACTACCCATGCCCATAGTCCTCTAACTTTATTTTCCTTGTTTTGGTCTGTGAGAAACACACAAATTCCGAAATTCAGCATGGTTGGTGCATGTGTGCTATCTTTAAGAGCAGCACCCCTGTGGCTGGTTTTTTTTTTAATACTTTAATATTCACTTTATTTTACTTTCTATTTATTATCTTACAGTTTCTAGGCATTATTATGCAGTCTATTAAAAAGAACATTCCTTACTGTTTATTTTTTTCTATCTTTGCTATTGTTTTATGGATTTTATTGAATTATTAAAACTGAAAATCCCTTTGTCCTACAACGAAAAGACTGCTAAAAATGACTCACTATGGTTATGAAATAAGTTGGCAGAGTCTTTGCAAGGAGTGCAGGTAGGCTTCTCAGTGAAACACTAGCCATGGGATCTCCATACTAGCAGAGCTCAGCAAGGCTTCCTGGCCTCCCTTGCCAGCCTTCCCACCTGCAGCTTCTTCTATTCATTGGATTCCATACTTGCCCACTAATAATGGTCCAGAGCTTCTCCCCATGAAAATTTTCTTTTTTATGTAACCTAGGTGAAGGTTGACAGGATGTGAAGGGTTGTTTCATTTCCTTCATGCCGACTATTGTCACAGTTCTGAGGGAAATGTTCAGTCTCCTATCTGAACCCTATAGTTTGCCAAAAACACACCTCTGCAGACATTTATACAAGCCACTTTTAAATTCCAATTCTATAAATTGAATCTAGGACCTCATGCATACTGAGCAAGCAGTTAGCGCTGAGCATGCCTCTAGCTCAGCAACTGCTCATTTTACAGAAAGCTTGCAAACATATCTGTAAAACAGAGAATTAGGTCATTTTATTACACATTTCAAATATAGATAAAATACAGAAAATAAAAATCATCATCTTGTCCCCTTATGGCACCAATTTTTAAATCTAGTTGGCAGGTACACAAGATATTTGAGCTAGAACAGGGACAGAGTAGAAGATCAAGGAAAGAGATACCATGATAGATGAAGTCATCATGGGAAGAGGGAAAAACAGGGTGCTAAGGATGTTCCCAGGAATCCACAAGGATGACCCTACCTTAGACTACTAGCAATAGTGGAGAAGATGCCTGAACTAACCTACTCTGGTAATTAGATTGGTAAATACCCTCATTATCTTCATAGAGCCTTCATCCAGTCACTGATGGAAACAGATGCAGAGATCGATGGCCTTGTGCCAGGCTGAGTTCTAGGGGTCCAGCTAATGAGAGAGAGGAGGGATTCTATGAGCAAGGGACATCGAGATCATTATGGAGAAACATACAGAGATGACCAGGCCAAACTAGTGGGAACTCATGAACTGTGGACCAATAACTGAGGAGCCCCCCTTGAGACTGGACTAGGCCTTTTGCATAGGCAAGACAGTTGTTTGGGAGGTCCTCTGGCATCGATCCCTGATGCATGAGCAAGCTTTTTGGAGCCCAGTGCCTATGGTGAGACACCTTGTGCAGTCTTGGTGCACGGGGAGGGACTTGGACCTGCCTCAGCTGAATGTACCAGGTTCTGCTGACTCTTCATGAGAGACCTTGCCTTGGAGGGGGTAGGTTGGGGACAATGCTGGTGGGCAGAAGGATGGAGGAGAGTGGTATCTGTGGTTGGTATATAAAGTGAATAGATAATTTTTAATAATAAAAAAGTAATTGGTAACATTTTGTCACTTTTGATAAGGATCTTAATTGGTATGAATAGTGATGTTGCTGTATTATGATTCTCTGCATGAATAGAACAAATGTAATAAACATGTATTACAGTGGATTTATTAGGGTGGCTTATACAGGTAGGTCCCAGTAGTCCAACTGTGGCTGTCCCACACCAGAAAGTCAGAATACTGTAGTTGCTCAGTCTATCAGGCTAGATATCTGTGCACTCTGAAGGCCTGGAAGATTTTTGGAGAGCTGGTGGTCTTCAGTCCACATTGGGTGCCCAAAGATGCTAATTCTAATATCCGTGAAGGAATCAACAGCAGCAGCAGTATCAGGTTAGATGAACTGGCCAGATAAATTAAGAGGCAAGTATGAGACAATCCTCTCAGGCACATCCTCAGGTCAAACTGATGTAGACAATCCCTCATTGAAACACTCTTCACGTGTGACTCTAGGTTATGCCACTAACAATTAAAACTAACCTCATAGTTTCTGTGACTGAAAACACAGAAATATATATATTTCTTGGAGGCTGCTTCCTCAGCAATAGTATTTCTATATGCCTGTGGATACAAGTCCAGTGTTTCCATGTTTATCTATATTATTCTGAGCAATTCACTATCTGACACCTTCTATGAATGTGTGTGCTCATCACTGTGTGTGTGTATGTGTTTGTGTGCTTTACATACACATCAGCTAGATACATAATATTTATGTATATGGTTAAATGTCTTTTTAAAATCCATTTGTAATAGAAATAAATTACATCACTCGAACATGCATTTTAATTATTTGTTGATTTCTATTCACATTGTGTATGATAGTACACAATGACTTGACACAAGATAGATGAACATAAGAGACAGCTTCGGGTGTGCCTGTAAGAGATTATCTTAAATATGTTAATTGATGTGGGAGGACCCATGTTGACTGTTGATCAGACTAGTCCCTGGACACTAATAGACTATTAGAAGTGATTTCTCATACAATTAATGATGTGCCTAAATGATAATTTACATAAAAAGAAAAAGAGCACTATATTATTATATACAGAAAAATAGTTAGAAAAAATTAGTATAGATAACATTCAAATCAGGTTCATAGATGCTTCACAAATTTGATTTTTTTCATTGAGTAGGGAATGGAAATTGAGAGATTATGTAAAAATATTTGAGATTTGAGAGGAGGCAACATTAGAAGCACATCAGTTAACAATCTTCAGAATCTGGTGTATACTCTAGGACAGAGACTTTTTTAAAAATATTTTTTGAGTGTTGTGCATGTGTGTATATGCATATTTACATGTATGCATGCACATGTTGGGGTGTACACTGTGTGTACATGCATGTAGAGGCCTGAGGCTGATGTCTGGACCAACATTCTTCTATCTGTTTAGAGATTCAGCATCTCTCAGTCAAATATAGATCTCACTGTTATGGCTAGTACTATTGACCAGCTTGCTCTGAGGATTCTACTCTGCTTTTGGAAGCTGGAATCACAGACTGGCTACCAAGAGTCTTTGGCATTTACATATGTTCTGAGGATTAGAACTTCAGGCTCCATGCTTACATGGCAAGAGCCATTTCTATAGCCCCATAACCAAATTTATATTTCCTGCACTTGACCAGAAACATAACAACATGTTGACCAGGGCCTCAGTAGTGTGTCTGACAAGGACTAAGACAACAATGTAAAGACTAGGCAGCAGTCAAGATAGCTCAGTAGCTAAAAGTACTCCTGTTCATGAAGAGGACCAGAGTTCAGTACCCAGCTCTCATGTGGTGAGTCATAATCATCTGTAACTCCAGTTCTAGGAGATCTGATGCCCTTTCTGGCTTTTTCAGGTACTGTGCACCCATGGTACAGACATATGCAGGCAAAACCCTTATACACATAAAATATTTTTTTTTAAAGAATGGTAGAGAATACTGTGATAGAAGAACACTTAGATGAAGAAAAATCAAGGTCCTGGGTAGTCTTGAAATATCTTGGCTCTGGGATTTTAATTACACACATCTTTAAGCAATTTGAGTTCATTTTTGGGGTTTGTTTTCAGATAAAAGTTCTCTAAGGGCCATCTTGTCTTAAGATACAGCATGTGATTGTCCTCTCGCTAGGTAGTAACCCAAGATTCACTCCTACTTTCATCTTTCATTTATCAGCCGGTTAATTTGGAAAATTCTCTCTCTTTGATACCTAATTAAATATATATAATTAAAAATATTCAGGGCTCACCTCAGGGTTTCATAGTTCAGCAGGAATTTTTCTATGCAAATAGTTTTAACCCAACATGGTAACTGCTATAAAATAAACACATAAATGTTTCCTGGGTCTTGAGTATTCAGATTTATTATGTAAATTAATACATCAAGAAAGACTGTAGATTGTAAGTGATGTCTGTAATGAGAATTTTCACCTAATAAATTATTTAATGATAATAGTGTACATAGTTTTGTTATTCTTTTGACTTAAAATTCTACTTAATATATTTTTATATTAAGATATATGATGCATTTGAAATTTTGTTTTGAATTTACAAGTTTTTAAATAATTAGTTAAAATATAATTACATCATTTGCCCCTTCCCTTTTCCTCTTCCAAACTCTCCTGTGATGATATTTTTTTGTGTTCTAGCAAATAAAGCTTGGTTGAGGAACAAAAGAAAAACCAGCCACTATATTAAACATAGAGGTCAGGCAGTGGTAGCACATACCTTTAATCCTAGTATTTGAGAGGCAGAGATTCGTTTGGATCTGTGTGAGTTCAAGGCCACATTGGGAACAGAGCTGATATGGTGGAACATGCCTTAATCCCAGCACTAATTAACCATAGAGGTCTGGCAGGATACAGAGTGGTATATAGGTGTAAGTATGTAGGAAGTAGCTCTCTCTCTTGGGCTAAGGATTTCCTAGCATTAAGAACTTGTGGCTGTTTTATTGTACAGGATTCTTTTGGCTATCCTGGGTTTTTTGTTTTTCCATATGAAGTTGAGTATTATTCTTTCCAGATCTGTGAAGAATTGTGTTGGTAATTTGATGGGAATTGCGTTGAATCTGTAGATTGCTTTTGGTAAGATCGCCATTTTTACTATGTTAATCTGGCCTATCCATGAGCATGGGAGATCTTTCCATTTTCTGACATCTTCAATTTCTTTGTTCAGGGACTTAAAGTTCTTGTCATATAGGTCCTTCACATGCTTAGAGTAACCCCAAGGTATTTTATAACATTTGTGGCTATTGTAAAGGGTGATGTATCTCGGATTTCCTTCTCAGCCTGCTTGTCTACTGTATATAGAAGGGCTTCTGATTTTTTGAGTTGATCTTGTATCCTGCTATGTTGCTGAAGGTTTTTATTAGCTGTATCAGTTCCTTGGTTGAATTTTTTGGGTCACTCATGTATACTATCATGTCATCTGCAAATAGGGAAAGCTTGACTTCTTCCTTTCCAGTTTGTATCCCCTTAATCTCTTTAGGTTGTCTTATAGCTCTGGCTAGAACTTCAAGTACTATATTCAATAAGTCGGGGGAGAGGGAACAGCCTTGCCTTGTTCCTGATTTTAGTGGTTTTGCTTTGAGTTTCTCTCCATTCACTTTGATGTTGGCTGTTGGCTTGCTGTAGATTGCCTTTATTATGTTTAAGTATGTTCCCTGTATTCCTCATTGCTCCAAGACCTTCATCATGAAGGGGTGTTGGATTTTGTCAAATGCCTTTTCTGCATCTAGTGAGATGATCATGTGGTTTTTTCCTTGAGTTTGTTTATATGTTGTATTACATTGACAGACTTTCGTATGAAAAACAATGACATCATGAGGTTTGCAGGCAAATGGATGGATCTAGAAAAAATCATCCTGAGTGAGGTAACCCAGACTCAGAAGGACAAACACGGTATGTACTCACTCATAGGAGGATACTAGATGTAAAACAAAGATGACTAGACTGCTACAGAACTCCAGGGAGGCTACCTAGAAAACGGGACCCTAGGAAAGACCCAAGGATCACCCAATGACAGAGAAATGGATGAGATCTACATGAACAACCAGGATGACAGTGGGAGTAATGAAGGGCAAGATTTGAGGGAAAGAAAGCTTAGGGGATCAGGAGATCCCAGCTGGATCAAGAACAGAAAGGGAGAATGAGGAATAACAGACCATGATAAATGAAGACCACATGAGACCAGGAATAGGCAGAGTGCTCAAGAGGTCCCCAGAAATCCATAATGATATATCCTCTGTAGTCTGCTGGCAATGGTTGAGAGAAAGCCTGATCTGACCTAGTCTGGTGATCAGATGGCCAAACACCCTAACAGTCGTCTTGGAACTCTCATCCAATAACTGATGGAAGTGGATGCAGAGATCCTCAGCCAGGCCCCAGGTGGAGCTCCAGGTGTCCAACTGTCAAGAAAGAGGAGGGTCTGCAAGAGCATGGATTGTTGAATCCAAGACTGCAAAAAGCACAGGGACAAATAACCAAACGAATGGAAGCACATGAATTATGAACCAAAGGCTGTGGAGCCTCCAGCTGGATCAGGCCCTCTGGATAAGTGAGACCATTGAATAGCTTGATCTGTTTGGGAGGCATCCAGTCTGTGGGACCAGGATCTGTCCTTAGTGCATGAGCTGGCTGTTTGGAACCTTGGGCTTACACAGGGACACTTTGCTCAGTCTGGAAGGAGGTGACAGGACCTGCCTGTACTGAATCCACCAGGTTTAAATGAATCCCCAGGGGTGCCTTGATCCTGGAGGACATGAGAATGGAGTGGAGGGGCTTGGGGGGGGGAAGGTGGGGTTGGGGGCGGGAGGGGGAAGGACAGGGGGACCCATGGCTGATGTATAAAATTTAAAACACATAATAATAAAGAAAAAAATATTTATTAAAAAAAAAAAAAGAACTTGTGGCTGGCTTATTCTATTCCTCTCATCTCTCAGCTTTCATCCCAATATCTGGCTCTGTTCTTATGTTTTGTTTAGCTTTTTTTTTTTTTTTAAATAAGACCATTTAGCAATTTGAGTTGCATCTGATGCCCAATATTTGTGGTATGAATTCACAAAAAGAGTGCTTGCCTGGGGCTCAGACCTGAGCTGCACTTGACAGGTGTCTTCACCACATGTGGGCCAGAGACTCTTTGGTTTCTTCTTTCCTGGTGGGTTGTGGCCTCTCTCTGGTTCCCCATCTTGGACCGCTACCACACTAGTGTAGGTATCTTGAAACTCCCTTGGGCTTCTACTGCTCTACACAGTTAGAAGACTTGGTGAGTTAATTAAAACATCTTAAAGGGAGAAATTAGTTAAAACATTTTTTCCACATTAAAAAATGAAAAAGATAGCTGGGCAGTGGTGGTCTATGCTTTTAGTCACAGCACTCAGGAGTCAAAGGCAGGCAGATCTCTGTGTATTCGAGGCCAGCCTGGGCTACAGAGTGAGTTCTAGGAAAGGCTCCAAAGCTATACAGATAAATCTTGTCTCAAACAAAAAAGAAAAAAAGATCCAAAAATGAGAAACATTTTTACAATGGATGGGATTTGTTCTATTTGATAACACCATAGGTGGTCTGAAAATGGAACAATTAAATGAGAAGATAATTAATGTCAATGGGACTTACATAATGTCAATTATGAATATATTTGTTGGATCTTTTTTTGTCATTAAATATGTTTGTTAATATGAGTGCCATGATAAGAGTTTCAGAAAAACTTGTTAAAACAGATCATAGAGATATTCAGATCTAGACAGAAGAATTTAAAGGTGAACCTATCTCAGCATTGCATTATATAATTACAGAGAAACAGCCTACAGTTTTCAAGCAGTCAAACTTAATATATCTTGTCACCTTACAGGAACTGCAAAATGCTCAAGGCTTTTTAGAAGCTGATTGGACTCCTGTGAAAATGTTAGATGTGCAGAAATTCAAGAAAACTATAGTCTCATATGGTATGCATTCTCCATTTGTACAACGGATGTTAAACTCATGATCAACTTGTAATAGTTTTATCCCTCAAGACTGGAAAGATTTGGTTACAGCTGTTTTAGAGGCTGGAACCCCAGTACAATGGAAGACTTGGTAGAAAAAGGAAGCTAACATTATAGAAAAATGATGTAGGGCTAGAGATATGGGAATTTTTCTTGATCAACTTTTTGAAGAAGGCAATTATGCTGACATACAAAGACAATCTTCACGTGACGACCACACTCTAATTTTATGCTGAATGGCAGCCTTGAATGCTTGGGACTGAATTGGAGAAGTAGGAAAGAAAATTGAATCATTTACAAAGTTATGCAGGGCCCAAAAGAAACCTTCATGGAATTCTTACAAAGGCTGTCTTCAGCAGTAAATAGAATGATAATTCAGAAGCTAGACAGATAATAATTGAATCTCTGGCTTTTGAAAATGTTCATTCACAATGCAAAAAGGCAATTAGGTCATTAAAAACAAGATCAGCAGCCTTGGAGAAATAAATCAGAGATATAATTAATACTGAATCTCATGAATATTATGATGCTTAGATAGGAGAGATGATTTACAGAGGTTTGAAGAAAAATAATAATATCAGATGCATTGATTGCAGTAAACAAAATCACTTAAAAAGGGACTGTAAACAGGACATCCCTAGAAACAATGTTTCTTCAAGGAACAATGGCAACAGAAGACCCCTCCCTTCTGGTTTATGCAGAAGATGGGGTAAAGGCAAACTAAAGAATGGACTAAAGAATGTAGATCAATAAGGGTCAGACAAGGGAATCCTTTGCTTTTGCTTTTGGTAAATGCCCTGAGGGTCCCCTTGCAGGCCCCCATGGCAAATTCAGTTCAGTATTTTCCTGTCATTGTATAACTAACCCCTTTACAGAGCAATTAAATAACCAAATGTCTATTGAATAAAACCACACTGTTTGAGGTGATAGAACAGCTGTAGCAAAGAGTACAATAAATTCAAGAAAATCATAAAGTGATTTTTTTTGGGCAAACTTCTATAAATGAACAAAGACCAAAATTAAAAATAGTAATAAATGGCATTCTCATTGAAGGTATTATAGGCACAGGTGCATACATAACAGTAATAGCACCAGAAACTTGGCAACCAAATTGGCCTCTTTGGTAGATAGATAAATGTTAAGCTGTTAGGGACTGGAACATTATCTCGAGTGAAACAGCACAAATGGGTCAAATGTGTAGAAACAGAAGGACAAAGAAGAAAGTTTAAGCCATATGTGGCTAATATAACTATGAATTAAGGGACTATGATTTATTACAACAATGGAATACTCAATTGAACATTTCTCCAATCTCTGAAACAAATCACAAACTAACATATGTTTCTGAGAAAAAATATTAGAAAATATTACAAAGAACAGTCACCAATCATTCAGATAGTCCAAGAACAGGGCTCAACAGTTGCTGATCTTTCAAAAATGCCAACAGCTCTGTTTAACACAGTTAACAGACAAGCCTGTATGGGTTCAGCAATGGCCTTTAACAACAGAGAAACTACAGGCCTTAGAAGAGCTTGTACAAGAGCAGTTAGATGCTCAGCATATTGACAAATAAACCAGCACTTGGAATTCTCCTGTATTTGTTATTAAAAAGAAATCTAGTAAGTGGAGAATGGTAACAGATCAAAGAGCAATTAACAAGGTAATTCAGACAATATACTCTCTACAATCTGTAATTCTTTTGCCTACTTTGTTACTTAAAGTTTGGCCTCTTATAGTTATCAATTTAAAAGACTGTTTTTTCTCAATACCCTTACAAAAAAATAAAAGATAAAAATTTTACTTCATGGTATTTACTTATAATAATTCTGAGACACTCAAGAGAGATAGGGAATGTTAAATAGCCCAAAGCTGTGCCAGGATTTCATACAGCAGCCATCGGAAGTAATATGAAAACAATCTCCTAAATCTATAATTTATTATTACATGGACAATATTTTACTAGCTGATTTAAATGTAGATACTTTAGGAAGAATGTTTGATGAAGTAAAGAAAATTTTGTCTTGCTGGATATTACAAATTGCTCCTGAAAAGATAAAAAGAGGAGATTATACTAATTCTATAGGATTCAAAATAGGTCTACAAAAAAAATCAAACCTCAAAATGTGCAAATTAGGAGATATTGACTTTCAAAGACTTTTTTGGAGACATTTCCTAAGTATGGATTGCTGTTAGTGTAAAAAATGATGAACTGAGTAATTTGTTTGAAACCTTTGAGGGTGACAAGGTTTAAATAGTCCAAGAGAATTATCAGCTGAAGCTCAGAGAGAATTGGCTTTGGTGGAAAAGAAAATACAGGATGCACGTGTGAATCTTGTGGATCCAAAGCTTGATTGCATTTTGGTTATTTTACCCTCTAAGCATTCTCCTACAGGAATTTTAATCCAGAAGGAAGATATTATATTGGAATGAATATTTCTGCTAAATCAATAGAGTAAAAAAATTAAAAAAGACTTATGTTTAAAAGAACTCTGATTTGATTTTAGAAGGAAAATTGAGATTTCAGCAATTAGCAGAAATAGATCCAGTAGAAAATTGTAATATCTTTAACTAATAATAAAATTGATGAATTATAGCAGAAAATGAACCCTGGCAAAGAGCTTGCAGTAATTTTTTTGGAGAGATTAACAATAAATATCTCAAAACTGATAGAATTAAACTTACAAAGAGAGCTCATTGGATTCTGCCTCATTTTGCATGGAAAACACCAACGTCTAGAGCCAGTACATTTTATATAGATGCAAACAAACAAGGAAAGGCAGGTTACAAATCAGAAAATTTAAGTAAAGTGGTTCAAAGTCCTTATAATTCTGTCCAAAAATCAGAATTATACACTATTCTGATGGTATTAATGAATTTTTTTGAAACCCCTCAATATAGTCACTGACTCTCAGTGTGCTGAAAGTGTGGTATTATATATTGAAACAGCAGAATTTATCTCTCATGAGTCAGAATTAACTTCATTATTTATTCAGTAACAAGATATAATCAGGAATAGGAATCACCCCTTGTATTTAATTCATGTCTGATTCCATACAAGCACAAGGAAAAGGTGAGATCCATAAACTATTGACAGGAAATATGCTGGATGCCTCTGAATTTCATAAAAACCATCATGTCATTGGGAAGGGTCTATAAAAGGATTTTTCCATAACCTGGCAACAAGCAAAGGAAATTATAAGGAAATGTCCTACTTGTTCTTTTTACAATCAAACTCTACTACCAGTAGGATGTAATCCTAAGGGCAAGCAGAGGAAAGAAATCTGGCATATAGATGTGTTTCATTTTGTAGAATTTTGAAAACTGAAATATATATACCACACCATTGTTACCTATTCAGGATTTCAATGGCAATTACTCTGCATTCCCCAAAAGGCTGATTCTGTAATCATTTATTTACTAGAAGTTATGGCCATCATGAGTACACTTATACAAATTAAAAATGACAATGCTCTAGCATATGTCTCTGGTAAAATGAAACAGTTTTTTTTTTTTTTTTTTTGCTTATTACAATATATAGCATATTACAGGTATACCACACATTCCTACAGGCCAAGCAGTTATTGAAAGATAAAACTGAGCTCTGTAAGATGAATTTCTAAACAGTCTTATTAATAAAAAAAACCCCAGAGCTAGATATTGGGGTGAAAACTGGAAGATCAGAGAAGCAGAAGCCAACCACATTCTTACCTTACCGCTAGGAAATCCTCAGCCAAAGAGAGAACTACTTCCTCTATATTCATGCCTATATACCTTTCTGTGTGCTGCAATCTCTCTTCCTCTTTCCACCCAGCTCTATTACTTTCTGTCTGTCTGTACAGACTTCCAAACCTCTATGGTTAACTAGCACTGCAATTAAAGGCATGTGCCACCCCACCTGGTTCTGTTCCCAGTGTGGCCTTGAACTCAGAAATCTAGTTGAATCTCTTTCTCCCAAATGCTAGGATTAAAGGTATGTACTACCACTACCTGACCTCTATATTTAATATAGTGGCTGGCTTTTTCCTCTGATCTCCATGCAAGCTTTATGTATTAGAGCACAACTAAAGTATCACCACAGAATGCTAAATCACATGCTAAATAAACAGAAAGGGGGAACAAAACTCTCCAGAAATAGATTACATAAGGTTCTATTAACTTTGAATTTTCTCAATACTAATGAGAAAGGAACAAGAGGTGCAGAGAGATAATAGAAAAAAAAAACTACAGAATTAAATCAGTCTATATACTTTAAAGATATGCTGACCTTAGAATGGAAACCAGAATATGTATTATGTTGAAGTTGATGTTTTGATTTTATTTCTACAGGAGAAGAAAGGCTATGGATATCATCAAAATTGATAAAGGTTCAATTTGAACAAGGAAGAATTCTTAATTAAAAGAGGTCATGGTTCATCAACCAGCATAACCATTCAATTTAAACTAACTTACACCTCTAACAAATGCTTTTCTTTTAATCAGATATGACTTGCCAAAAGGGACCCTTCCCAAATTGGGATGGGGGAAGGGTTTTGCTTTTTTATTTCAGGAGAATGAAGGCTAAGGAATCTGAAGAAAACCAGACAATGAGACTTCTGAAATAAAAAGGGCAAATCATCCAGAAAAAAAGATGTCTCAATAAAAAGAGTAAATTTGCCCATTGGTATATCATATACCTATCAGGATAACATTTTATGTCTTTCTTCATGTTTGTTTCTTCTATTCTCTATAGACACATAACACAAATATTCTTTATGTTTTCCCAGTTCAATTAAAGTTAAAGCTGGTTTTGGAGTTGGAAAATGGCTCTCTTCTTCCCTAAACACAAGCATGTTTGTTAAAAGGAAAATGCAAAATCTCTGTATCATGTCAGAAGAACCATCTGATATGGGATAGAAGAAAACCAAATTTAAGAGACTATACTATTGTCACTAATATTGTAATTCTTTAGTTCTATTTTGATTCTTTAAAACTTTTCTTAAGATATAAATTTTATAACAAAATTTATAAGATATATATATATATATATATATACTTAAACTTTTGTCATGATGTTAATTGTCATATAGAGTACTAACTAATCCCAGAAAAAAGGCTTTATCTAGTTTCCTTTACATGATTTCAGTTTTGAGTCTCTATCTGTTTTCTGCAGGAAACTATGACTATGCATAACAGTGCTTTGAAATCTCCCAAAAATGATTTGACCACACAACAATGATTCCATCAGGATGATGATAATACCACTAATAGGATAAAAGGGTAGATTACTGAATCTATTGAAAAGAAAAAAGGGGAGACTGTAGGTATGATAAGATAAAAAAGTAGATTGCTGAATCTAATTCTAAAGGCAACTACTAGTTTTAAATATCTTACATTGGATTGAATTTTTGTATATTATATGCAGATTATATATATTGATACAAAATTGAGATTGATTTTGTCAGAAAATACTATGCATATATTTATAATCTTGTTCAAGTATTGTACCTAGATAGTTCATTTAATGATGTAATGAAAATTGCTAGTCCTTGAAAGTTATAATTATATCAACTAATTAGGATATAAAGAAATGCATGTTAGTAGTTAGTTTTACAATTGAACTTATAGTCATATTAAGTATGATTTTAAGGTCAATCAGAGGTATGTTTTAGATAGACTGGTCATCTTCAAACACTTGAAAGATCTACAGAATATGGCATTTATGATGTTTTAATAACAGATTTTTTTATGACATGTCTGCTCCTGGCAGCACCAATCTACTTCAGAGAAGATGAATGGTATAGAAGAAACTCCATATGGAGTTTACTTTAAATGTGGTGAAAGTTTGCCACTGGGCAAGAAAGTGCCCTTGAATCGACTGCTGACAATATGCTGTTCAAAATGGACAAACAGGATTCACAATAAAGGACTGCTAATCCTTGCCATGATAAGGTCAGAAAGCTCTTTAGAAAATCCTGCTTCACAGATGTGTCTGTCACATATGCTATGTTTGTAGACCAAAGATGGATACCCCAATGTTTCAGAGAAATCTCAGGTCATTGTCCAGACAGCTGGCTGTTTCTGTCATTTTTCAAATTTTTTGAAAGTCATTTGTTGCACTTCCTGTGTAACTAGGTAATATTATTTCCTTCTCGGGTCTCTGAGGAAGTTGAAGATTATATAGTTATAGTTTTCCTTGTTATCAAACTCAGAACAGAAACTCACTAAAGAGGGATAAAGTGTATAAGTTTGAAAGACATTAAAAGATAGTTTTTGTTGGCAATACAAGTTAGGATAGAACATAGCTGAGCAAATGCCCTTTTTTGGTATTTAAGCATGATCTTTATTTAGGTTTAAATAAGAAGTATTTGGGCATAGGATAGAAAGTGAAATAGGTACATTTTGAACTCACCAAAATAAGATAGATAAGGGAATATTTTCACTGAATTTGTCAAATGCAAAGAGACTAGACATTGTTGATGTATTTATTGCCTGTATATATTGTATGTAGTTGTACTTATTGTATATAATTTTTATATTAGTTATAAAGTTTTTTAATTTTAGACAAAAAAGGGGAAATGTGATGATATTTTATTTGTGCTCTAACATATAAAGCTTGCATGGGGATCAAAAGAAAGAGCCAGGCACTACATAATCATAGATGTCAGGCACTGGTAGCACATGCTTTTAATCCTAGCATTTGGGAGGAAGAGATTCATCCAGATCTCTGTGAGTTCAAGGCCACATTGGGAACAGAGCCAGACATGGTGGCACATGCTTTTAATACCATAATCATAGAGGACTGGAGTTCTCTTAAGACAGACAGGAAGTGATAGAGCTGAGCAGAAAGAAGAAGTGATGTAGCTGGGTAGAGAGATGAAATAAGATGGCAGGGTACAGAATGGTACATAGGTGTGAGTATGTAGGAGGTAGCACTCTCTTGGGCTGAGGATTTCCTGGCAGTAAGAACTTGTGACTGGCTTGTTCTATTCCTCTGATCTCTCAGCTTTCACCCCAATATCTGGCACTGGGTTTTTTATTAATAAGACCATTTAGTAATTTGAGTTATACCCCTTTCTCTCTCTCAAATTCATGGTCTTTTTTTTCTTCTTCTTCTTTTTCATGTGTGTGTGTGTGTGTGTATGTATGTATGTATATATGTATATACATATATATGTATATATGTGTGTATGTGTGTATATATATGTATATATACATATATATGTGTGTGTATGTATATATGTATATATACACATGTGTGTGTGTGTGTGTGTGTGTGTGTGTGTACAACCTATTCAATCAATACAATGCTATTTGTATTTTTGAGTTCAGGACTGACTACTTGGTATTGGATAACCAATTGTGTATGTGTGGCAGGGGTCCTCTACTCTAGGTAAAACTATTTCTTTTGCTTTCAGTATTCCTTACATGTGTATAATATTTAGTCTAGAGTTGAGGCTCCGTAAGAGTTCCCTTTCTGACTTGATATATCTATTGGTGCTGGTTTTGCTCTAGTCTTATTTGCAGCTATATTGTTGAAATATCATGGGTACAACTTCCCTGGCATTTCTAAGAAGTGTAGTCTCTTAGCAGACCTCCTCCAGATCTTAAAAGTTTTCTCTCTTCTTCCAAGGTCTTCCCTAAGCCTTAGGTGCAGGAATCACATAGTAGATACATTAGGTTCCCGTCTTAGTAATATGTATTCTTTAAGACTTTATACATGAGTACAGTAAGTGCGATGAGATGAGGAGCACCCCCACCATCTGTCTCCCTCCATTTTGTGTCACTGAGAATTTGTTGGGATGGTTGTATTTTCCTTCACAAATCCTCTGTGTAACAAGGTAGTTGAAGCTATGTCTGTGAAACAGCACGCACAGAAATGGTTGGTAATAACACACAAAGCTCTAGGTATTGATTTAGCCACAGGGAGGATGATTGTGGCTGAACAATTTCCCAAGGCAGGAATTGGGCTGGCTTCATTGGAAGACATTACATGTGCTCTGTGTCTTAAAAGGCAACTCATATATCTATGGCATTTAAATGGATCATCCATGGAAAACATTTTTAAGCTCCCTGAGACAGGGGCTTGGAATATGCTTATTTGCTAATCAAATTGTGTAGGAACTAAGGCAATATTTTGAGAGTAGGATGAGTATACCTAGTTTCATCAGATTTTGTGAGCAGGAAAGAGAACTCTAGAACCTAGTAGATATTACTTTCTCCTACCTTCCTTCCTCCCTTCCTTCCTTTTTCCCTCCTTATTTCCAGTTTCCCCTCCTTTTCTTCCTCCTTCTTTCCTGTTTTCAGGCAGAACAGGATCTCATGCAGTTAGATAGTTCAGACTAGTTTCTGATGACCTTCCATTCTTAATCCTACTGACTCTAATCAAAGAATTCTGAGAGGTATATATGTATACTCTCAGCCAATTTATGCAGTCAGTGCTGAGGTTGAACCTAGTCCTTCCTAATTTCTAGGTATGAATGCTAGGTATGATAGGGCACTATCAACTTAGCTATAATGACTCTCCTTACCCTAGCTTCCTGAAAATCCACAGATAACAAGTGCAAGTAACACCCACATTTTAGGTCCTGAAGGTTTGTCTAACACTATGTTATGAAAAATATTCATCATACAATATAATCTGTGGAATTTTTCATAATGAACATTTTTTCAGATCCAACTAGTGTAATTTTAGGCTGATTAATTCCTCTGATCTAGTGTGTGGTTTTTGTGTGTGTGTGTCTGTGTGTGTGTGTTTGTGTGAGTGTGTGTGTAATCCTGTGAATGTAGGTGTGGTTTTGCAAAAAGCATATGTATGGTCCAAGTACAACCTTGGATATTGGTTCTCATCTTTCATCTTGTTTGAGACATGATCTCTTGCTTTTCTGTCTGGCATACACCAAGCCACCTGTCCTTCAAGTGTTCAGAGATTCTTCTGTTTTCCTTACACATCGCTGTAGGAGTGCTAGGATTGCAGACATGCACTTAGCACATCTGGTCTCCTGTGGATTCTAGGGATGTGAACTCAGGACCTTATGCTTGCACAGCAAGTTCTTTATCCTTGAACAATTTCTGCAGTCCCTGGAAACTTTTAATATTTGTATCTCCATCTATTGAGCCATCTTCTTTTATATTTAGTTCATAATTATTTAAATAAATGTTCATGACAAAAACTCCAGTTCCCATATTATCAGCTAGATTTTATTATTTGTTAATAGTGTTTTCATCAATTTGAAAAACCATTGACAAGAGATGATTTATATTTGATTTTCTCTAGCTGAATATTCATAGATGTATATTCTGAAGCAGCAATTCCAATTTACCTCCACCTCAGAGAGTCTAACTCGATCATTCCCAGTCACATTCCACGACAGGATAATAAATATCCTGATTTAGTTCTATAGCTTGTATTTTTTGCATCTTTAAATTCATATAATATAGTTATTGTAGTATGAGGGTATTTGTGCAAAGCTTTATACAGTATATGTTGAGATTCAACTGTATGTACTATTGCTGAATACAAGTTTCTATCCATTTATAGCATGGCTTATTAATTTATTTCCTGGTTGATAAACAAGCTATTTCTATATTTTGTTGTCATGCAGTTTAAATGCATTTTACTTCTTTTGTATAAATACCAAGTATGAAGCAGAAGTAGTTCAATCAGTAACATACTTATATTGGAAGTTACATTCTCAGAATTCACCTTATAAAGCCAGGCTTGTTGACTTCCACATGTAATCTCAGGGCTGGAGAGAGAGAAGAGAGAAGGATAATCGCTATGATTCACTGACCAATTAGTTCCATCTACTGTGTGAGTTCCAGGCTAATGAGAGATACTATCTCAAAAAAAGTGCATCATCTGAAAAATGGCACCTACAGTTGAACTTTGGCCTCCACTGTACACCCTCCAACACATACACTCACACCACCCCCAAACACACACTCACACAGAGTCTGATATTATAATTATAAAGAAGTTGCATGTTTTTCTGTTATTTTTCTCATTTGCCAGTAATGTCACAGGCTTACTGATATTTATAGTCATTAGAAAGTGATAATATCCATCTTTAATTAGACCATCACCCTGGGGACCAAGCCATCACATCTCCTACTGGTCAAAAATATTTCTCTTTTGTCTTATAATAGTGAGTCTTTTAAAAGTTGTTAAATGTTTCACTTAATAGAAAATTACATAATTTCTTCCCTTCCTGTGGTGGGTTGAATGATAATAGCCTTCACAGGCTCATATGTTTTAATGTTTGGCCCCAGTTGGTAGAAGTTTTTTTGAAGTATTAGGAGGTTTAGCTTTTGTTGAGGAGGTGTGTCACTATGGGTGGGCTGTGAGGTTTCAAAAGCCCATACCATTCCCACTTAGCTCTATTTCTTTCTCCCCCATTCTTGTGGATTAGATATAATTTTTTAGCTACTGGCCCGTGCAATTTCTGCCCATATGTTTTATGCACCCTGCCATGACTCTAACTTTTTGGAACCTAATTAAATGTTTTCTTCTAATAGTTGCTTTGGTCATAGTGTTTTGTCTCAGCAATAGAAAGGTAACTAAGATATTGACCTTTCCTCTCCAAAACCCCTCTTATAATCCCCTTTATTTCTTCTCAAATTCAGGCCATTTTTCTTTATTATTGTTTCATGCCTATTGACATTTGTATATAAATATACAACTTGCAGAGTCTATTTATTTAAGTTGGTTGTATGAATTTCCTTTCAGGGACAACTAATTGGTATTGGATAGTCACTTAGGGTTCTCAATACTTGAAAAGACTAATTTTCCCTCTCTAAACAAGGCATTAATTGCTTATTGATCTTCATCTAGAGGTAGGGTCCTGTAAGATTTTTCCTTCTACATTAGCATGTGTATTGGTGTCATCTTTCCTCAGGTATTGTTTGGGCAATCATATTTTTGAAGTATCTTGTGTGTAGCTCCCTGTCTTAGGTATAGGGTTGTATTGTAGATATATCTGTTGGGGCTGGAATCATCATAAACAGTGATACTCTAAAATTTTACCAATTGTGGTTTTGACTGCTGCAAAGAAAAACTACTTTGATGAGGCATAACCCTATACCTGTAAATGGGATAAGTATAAGTGTACAGAATGCAGTAAAAAGTCATACTGGCCTAACAAAGTGGTAGCAGTAGATTTTCCTTAAAGGCCTATGACTTGACTGGCCCTCAGCAACTGGCCTGGTTTTCTAGTCCCAGACATGATTTTTCCTCCTGATGAATCAGCCTTAAGTCCAATTAGATAGCTGTTGGTTACAGACAGAATATGAGTGCCACTATTGCTATTGCACTTTTGTGTATCACTGCCATGCTAGTCATTGCTGTGGAGCATAAGCATCACTTCTGGGTTGAGTAATTTATTACTTTTCTTTCTTCACATATTGCTTAGCACTTTCTGGTACTATGAAGCCTGGTCCTCAGGAAGAGGACATTAAGGCCATGTTCAGCTTGAATCTTCTGAGACATGTAACTGACATGTGTGCTTGTCTTTAGTAATAGAGTCTTATTTTTAAATTTTGAGAGACAACCAAGGAGAAAAGCACTTATTTTGGAAGTCATTTAGACTCCTGTGACCTACAGTTTGAAAAAGGGTAAATGGCTCTTGTGAGGAGCACTGTGAGCTCAAGTATGTGTGCATGTATGTATGTATGTATGTATGTATATATATATGTATGTATATATATATATATAATTTATAAAAATTATACATATAATTTTCCACCTCTCCATTTTTATTGTTATACACATAAATTATATGTGAAATATAATTGTGCACATATATGTTTTATATGCAAATGTGTGATATATTTATATATACATTATATGCAAATATATGTGGTATATGTTTTATATATATACACACATGCACACTTGTATCTATTATATATAATTTTAGATAAAAATAAACTGATATGATTTCCTATGGTTTTTTTCTAGCATCCTCAATGTTATTTTTCCCTCCTTTCTCCCTTTTTCTTATTGACCTCTCTCCTCAATTAAAGCTACCAACATTTTTCCCATCACACCTTTATATCACCTGTATTCTGCTTTTCTTCACTTTGGCCCTCTTCCAAGGTCACTTTTTACTTCTCTGGTTTTATTGGTTAATTTGTATTATATACTTACATATGTAGATTTGGAGCTAGATACTTCAGATGAGAGAGAACATGTAGTGTTTGTTTTTCTGGGCTACTTCACTCAATAATAGCATTTCCATGTGCTTGGTATGTCTGTGAATTGTTTGTTTTTATTTGGATTGCTTGTCCTCATTTTCTAATTTATTTTTATGTGTAAATGGTTGGATTGAATTTAGGATTTCATACATGCCAGGCAAGGGTTCTAACATTGTGTTGTACTTGTAGTTCAGGTTTGCTTGTCTTTTATTACTGAATTGAAAGGATCCATACAATGGATCAGTGGGTAAAGGTTCTTATCATGCAACTTGACAACCTGAGTTTAATAGCTAGGTCTCACATAACTGCCACAAGTTGTCCACAGTGATCTACCACTAACATGCCAACAGGCACACAAATAAAATAAGTAAATATGATTAACTGTGGGAGTTCTTTTTTTTCTTTTTGGATTTTGAAAAAGGGTTTCTCTGTGTAGCTCTGGTTGTTATGAAACCAGGTTGTCCTCAAACTCAGAGATCTGCCTGCCTCTGCCTCCCTAGTACTGAGATTAAAGGCATGCACCACTACCTTCTGGCTAAGATTTTCTTTTCTAAAAATATATGTTTCATTTCATGATGTTTGTCTATTTCATTTTAATGATACATAAACACATTGAATATATCATTTTATTATAATCTTCTTGTTAATTTTTTCACTTTTGTTTCTTATTCTGGAATTGCTATATTGAATTTTGTTTTAGGTATGTCTTCAATCTCTTCTGAGCGATGCGTTGATGTCAGAATGAAGAGTAAATCTTGTTTGAGCACACATCCGATTTCTTGAGCACTGGTAATAGGTTGATTCACTGATTTTAGCCCCGGCCTTGTCAGATGACTTGTAGTAATACAACAGTGAACTCTGTCTTCCTAAATTGAACTTTTTTTTTTTTCTGAGATTATAAACTGACTAAGGAAACTTGGAGAAGAAGGGGTTTGTTTTATCCTGCAGGTTATAGGCCATCTCCTAGGGATTCCAAGGCAAGAGTTGTACCAGAAACTGCCAAATTAAAGTCCTTTCTACCTTGTTTCCCCTGGCTTGCTCAGCTGCTTTTTACATAGCTCAGGAGCACCTGCCTGTGAAAGGCACTATCCACAGTGATTGGCT
This sequence comes from Onychomys torridus, assembly GCF_903995425.1. Taxonomy (NCBI): domain Eukaryota; kingdom Metazoa; phylum Chordata; class Mammalia; order Rodentia; family Cricetidae; genus Onychomys; species Onychomys torridus. The sequence continues at coordinate 91,962,289 of NC_050453.1, read as the reverse complement.
TTTCTCGGTCAATTAGCAATTAGGAAAATGCTTCACAGACATGGATGCAGGCCAATATGAAATAAGCAATTCATCATCCTTATACCCAGAGATGTATTCAGCCTTCATGTGTCATCACAGAAGGCTCTTTTTGAAGCATGTACCAGAGATATTCACAATTGATCAAAATACAGAGACAAGGTGACAGTGGGTGCACAGAACAAAAAGGGACATCAGCAACATGACTCTTATACCTCAGACTCAGGTACCATCACTGAAGATGGAGGAGAAAGATTCTAAGAGCCTGGGGCATAGGACTTTATTCTGTACAGGACAGAGATGATGTGCCCAGGAACTCCTAACATTGTGATTGCTTGATCAAAACAATAAGGACCACACCAGTTAACAAATGACCATGGATGGACTTCACCAAATGCTCCTATAGAAGAAAGTCAAGTAATAAGTTATCAGGGGCAAACTCTTAACTTTGAATGGTTAGCTCTAAACACTTACAAATAAGTGTAACAATAGTTGGACTCAGTAAGTTGTGTGTGTGTGTGTGTGTGTGTGTGTGTGCGCGCGCGCACACGCACATGTATATGTATGTTAAAAGTAATTTAGAAAAGAGAAGTCCTGAGTTGGAGAATAAATGGTTGAGGGGACATTGTAGATAGAGTTTTCCTGCCTGGTCCACAGTCAGGACAAATCTCTCTCACCCGCCAGGACCATAGGTGCTCAGAAACAACCAAGTAAACACACAGAAATTTACATTGTTTACAAACTGTTTGGCCATGGCAGGCTTCTTGTTATCTACTTCTTCTATCTTAAATTAACCCATTTCTATTAATCTATACTTTGCCACGTGGCTTGTGGCTTACCAGAACCTTACATCTTGCTTGTCATGGTGGCAGTTGGCAGTATCTCTCTACCCAGCCTTCCACTTTCCACAATTCTCCTCCTCCTGGTCCCATCTACCCTATCATTTCTGCCTGGCTACTGGCCAATCAGCACTTTATTTATTTTAACCAATCAAAGCAATACATTTGACATACAGAACATCACACAGCAGGACATAGGAGGGCTTCAAGGAGAGAGAGGGAGGGCAGGAAATGATTCAGACATAGGGTACAAATGTATGAAAGCATCAAATCAAAAAATAAAATAAAAAAGAATAAGGAGAGTGAAGAGAAAAAGAACAGAAAGAGGATGATAATAAAAACTACAAGAAAAAAGTGAATGTCAAGTATGAAATAAATTGAATGCTGTGCTTTTTCGTACAAGACTTGAGCTCTTAAACATTTTCTATATGGGAGACTATTTTTTTAAGTGCACATGTATGTGTCTATTACTAAGATTTCAATTTGTACACATTGTGTGCATGCATGTGTGGGTGTTTGTGTATGTATGTGCATGAATGTGCATACATATTAGAAAGAGATACACAAAACATCTTCAGATGATCAGATAAACATGCATTAATTCAGTTTTCCAAATGTTGCCAGTCAGTCTTGGCCTTTTCATCTGCAGATTGGAATTATTTCTTCTGTATGCATGCCTATATGTGGATGCTTGAGGTGAGAAGTCATTCCTTAGGGTTCTATTTACCCTATTTATTGAAATCAGACCACTTAATTGGCCTAAAAATTTTCAATTCTACAGGCTGATTGGTGAGTGAAGTCCAGAATTCCACCCCTCTCTCCCAAGTGATGAAAATACAAAAGCACACTATGAGCTGTCCAACCTTTCACATGGGCTCTGGGAACAAACTAGATCCTCGTGTTTATTCAGCAAACACTTTGCCAACTATGCTTCTTCCTCATTCCTGAGAGTCCTCTCTTAAGGAATTCTCGCAAGTCTAACCAACAGATCAATCTCATTCTTATCAGGCAAGTATAGGACATAAATGCTCAATTTACAAAGAGGCTTCAATTTCCCCACACATAATTATGACAGGACAGCCTGAGGACATTATCTGAGATGCCTATATCATGAGAAATTGAGCACAGATATAACTAGTAAAATAACAAATTAGAATAGCTTTGTCAAGAAGAAGTAAACTTCAAATAAATATCAGTAAATGTTCTTAGAAAAGCACAAAAGAAAATTTGAAAAGAAAATTAATATTCATAGAATAAAAGAAAAATTTCAACAATGTACATATAAAGAACTCAATAGGAGATTGAAAGAAGTGACTACAAAACTATTAGATTCAGACATTTTTATATATAATTTTGTCATCAAACAAAAATAATGAGATGAAATGGATGATAATAAAATCAGACTCAAAAGGAAGAATTAGAAAGTTATGAAATGTTTCTAAGACATGTTTAACAATGATTGAGAAAAATCAGAAACAGAACGGTTAGAGGGAACAGGATGAAAATCCTCACATGAAGAGCCTGAGAGCCCAGGGTGAAATAGTTGATGGCACATTTTAGTATTCAAAAGTATCTAAAGTATCGGGTGGGGCATATCAAACATGTGAAACATGACAATGTAAAGGAACACATCTCCAGGGTTTTACCTAAATGGACAGTGAGGGAATGAAGAAAATACAGACTCAAGGACACATGGGCACATGGATGCAGAGAAGCTGGGGTCAGATGAAGAAGACCCAGTATCCTGAAAGCTCAGCATGTTTACTGTACACAATTGAACAGAGAGGTGGGGTTATTGCAACAGCAGGATAAAGATGGAGAAAACTACATACAGATAAACAGAAATGCACAATTATTACATACAACTTAGCATAGAATCAGGAGTATCTATTTCAGTAGGAGCAATTTCTCTAGGAGAGCAGTCTTCTGGGTGTAAACATCTGGAGGGAAAATCTATGATGGCTATTTTCCATACACACTGTCAACAGTTGCACTAAGATCAAAGAAAGGCTTTGCATTCAGACATGAGGAAGCCCTTGCAATCCCACTGAGGCTCACCAGGGAAAAGCTTTACACTTCCCATGGGGCTGATGTCCTTGATGTGATTGCGTCTATGTCATACAATAAGTGTGCACAAGTGACTTTACCTGCTCCCTAAATAAAGGTCATATAATTTTCTAAAATTTATTTTTCATCATTTTATAATATGTACAGTGAAATACAATCTTAGCCCTTACTACTCATGCTGGGTACCACAAAACACATAATCCCCACCCATTCTAATTTCATATCTTCTTAAGAAAACAAAAATACATAAAGCCATTATCAACCCATATGTTAATAGATGTGAGACTATCCCCTGGAGCATGGGCAACCTACCACTGGCCACACCCTAAAGAAGAATTATTCTCCCTCCCATAGCTCCTGTGAACTTCCAAGAGTTTAGGGGCCCTCATGAAATCCTTCCCTATTCTTTCTGGAATTTCAGATGACTTGGTCCTGTCCAGTCTTGATCAGGTAGTCACAGCTGCTGTGACTTCATGGCCAATAGTACACCACTCCCCTCCTCCATGTCTTATACCTTTCCCTTCTTCATCTTTAATGATTCCATCATCCTTGGCAGAGGTGTTGATGACAATGTCCATTTGGGAGCTGAGCATTCACAGTCACTTATTCTCAGCACTTGGACCAGTTTGGGGTTTCTGGGTTGGCAAAATCCATGAAACTGTGTATAAGTGACTCATGCTGGTGATCCAGCACTCCAAAGAGTGGAATGAAATAATAGAGGGTTTGGGGTTAGCCTAGGCAACATAGACAGACCTTGCCTCCAAAGTCAACAAAACAATCAACCATAAAAGCAAATAATTCAAAATTCTATCTATCTATCTATCTATCTATCTATCTATCTATCTATCTATCCATCTGCCTGGCTGGCTGGCTTGTTTTCTATATATAGAAAAGGTCTCTATATGTAGTCTTTCTGATTTGAAACTCACATTGATCCACCTGTCTCTGCTTCTTGAGTTTTAGGATTAAAGGTATGTACACTCAAAACAAATTTAAAAGTGGTATCATGATAGCTTAAGAATTTTTTATATAAAAAAGGGAAAAATTCACAATTTTAGTTGAAAAAAATGTTAAGTAGAAACTTGTTCAATCTGAATTACCAATGAAATGATAATGTTTACTAAAGAGATTTTATAGTTGAGTGTATGAAAAATGTACTTGTCTTTCTTTGTCTTTTATGATAGGGCTACAAGTAAATGTGTGCCATAGAAAAGAGAGAATAAATTAATGAGAAGCGGAACACAGGTCCACGGATTGCAAAGTCACATGGAAAGCTGCCTCTGAAATGACAAAAGAAAAAGGTGAAGTGACAGGCTTGCTTCACAATTAGAGATTTATTACATTTGTAATATAGCCTTGGGCTTTAGAAATGAGTCACCCAGAAGACAACCCTGACATGGCTTGTGATATGTCACCATCAGAGTGGAATTATTAGCAAGTCTATTGGAAAACAGGATTAAAACCAAAAGAAACAACATAAAATTATTTATTTGAAGAAAAGTTGTAATGGAAAGAAAAGAAATGATCAGGCTGCTATGAGGTTCACTTCAGATTAGCTGTAATGTGTTACAGCAATGAACAACTGATGACTAAATTAACCTGCATCGGGATTCTATGTTGGACATATGAGATAAAATGGTATTGGATTGAAGAGAGTAAAAATCTATTTTGGTTATAGTTGTGAAATGTCATTAGCTAATCCCTACAGGTGAACGTCAAGAAGCATTTATGCATGCCAGGTGGTGTTGGGACTTGTGTTTAATCTGAACACTCAGGAGGCACAGGCGGTTGTATTTCAAGGCTAGCCTGGTCTGTAGAGCTTGATCCAGAACAGCCAAGGCTACACAGGGAGCTATGTAAGCATGTTAACCAGAAAGGCATAGTTAAAAAGAAGAGAAAAAAAGATTTAAAGCAACACATGATTTGAACTAAAATTATTTCATTACTAAATAAAAATATATTGTGAAGTATGAGATTTACTTGACAATGAAAATATTGAACCTACATATCTGCTTATCTACAGTAAATTGATATGTATGTATGTATGTATGTATGTATGTATGTATGTATATGTATATATACACACACATATATATTAAACATTGATTGTCTTCTACCTGCCAGGAAGGGGAAGGAGGGCAGTAGAATCTCACACTGAGCTAATAAAGCATACAGGACAATTCTGACTTTTTGTGGTAACTAAAAATGAGATCTGAAACAAACAAAAGCAAAAAAAGAATAATTAATCTGAGGCTAGTTTGCTTCTCTAAGCAACCACAGAAAACTCCTAGCCTTTATTCCTACAAAGAGTTTCAAGAGTTCAGTTGCTGGAGTGAGAAGTGCAGCCAATTAGTTCTAGGGTATCACATCTAATAGAGGTTCTGGCTCTTTGGCTAAGTGGTTTTGTTGTGCCCGCATTCATTTTTCTCTTTCTTTGTGTTCCCCTATCCTCCCAGAGTACAGTTGCTTTTTACTTTTTGTACTCAAAATTATGGTTTATCCTATAGTATATGCTTTTAATGGTGACATGGCTTCTACAGCCATTGTGGAAGATTGCTACACATCTTGAACAAGGCCAGAGAAGTAAATGACCAGGGTCATATCAACTATATATGAGAACCTGGAATTATACCCATTGTACTCAACAGACATAAGTAGGGCACTATTATTTACTCTAATCTGGCATGAGGTTGTTGATGAATGGCTTAGATCTTGCTCTGTTTTCTCTAAAGTGTAGATGAAAAGGCAATATATTTTGTGTTGGACAGCCCCTTTCTCTTCCTGTCCACCTGGTCCTGTGGCTGCAAACCAGGGTCCTTATCCTCTTGATTAGCATGGTAACAGTCTTCTAACAGCTTGTCTCCAGTCTTCCCAGTAATAAATCTAGCTTTCACATTGCCATTGGAGACAGAATTCTGAACCAATGATGTGATTAAGACTCTCGTTCCTCCTCTAAATCTTCTGTTCAATGATTGTGTGGAGTCCTCTTAATAAAGCCCAGTGTGTTTCAACAGCATATACTTTATTTCCTGATTTACATTGCATCTCAGCCTGGTCTTAACCCTCGCTCTGTTATCTCTGTGCTCTGACTATACTGTCTTCCAAGGATGCTGTGCTGCTGCTCATTCCTCTGTATTGTTGCTTGCCTTCTGCATCTTTCAGAGTTGAAGGTCTCACTGCTTCATCTTGTTAAGAGGATTTAAGTAGTGGGGCTGCATTTTTAAACATCTCTCTATTTCTAGTTTACCTTTACTGTTTCCTTTTCTATTTGTCTATCATCCTACCTTTCTCTACTGGTCTAATCTTAATGCTAGACTTACTGACTATACAACATTTTGACTGCTACTCATAGTAACTGACATCTTAGTGTATATACTACTATCATTGATCATTTCTTTCTCAAAATTATTGAAGTTAGGTCATTATTTTGAGTTAGACATTACCATATCTTCATAGTGAGTCCTACTTTTCAGATGTGATTGTTCTTCAGACACTGTTGCACTCCCAGAGTAGTGCTGAAGCTGCTCTGGTCACACATGTGCAGTTTACCAACCATACTGTAGTCACAGTCAAATGAGAATAAATACACCCCCCTCTGCTGTAACTTAGTTTCCTGTTAACCTTGAAAATATTTCCACTGAAACAATGCAGGTAACTAAAAAATCCCAGTTGATGATTTAATCACTTGTTCTTAATTCCCTATGTAGAATCACAAGAAACACTAAATATGAAGATAACTTGACTCATTCAAAAATTGCTAATTCCATAGAAATAGACTCAAGAAAATTAAAAAAAATGTAAAATGTAACAAAAGGAAGGCAAATGAATGAAAATAATGTTCTAGAAAATAAAATAACACAAATACACTTCATAACGAATCCAAAGATAAAACAAATTAGTGGAGACATAACAAAGGAGTTGTTTAGGTGAGTTCTGTGTCAACTTGACACACACTAGAGTGTAGATTTAGAGGAATATTTCCTATAGAGATTAAAATTGCTGATCAGAACTATAATGCTGTGCCCAGCCGCACAGTCCCTGCAGCTGATTATAAAATAATAATTAAGAGACTTATATTATAAATTGTATGACCTATGGCAGGCTTCTTACTATATAGCCCTTATTTAACTTATTTCTATTAATCTATAATTTGCCATGTGGCTGTGGCATAACTTGCCTGCTGACATCTTGCTGCTCTTTTGGTGCTGGCTGGTGTCTCTCCCCATTCTCCTTTCTTTTCTCCATATATCTGGTTAGATTTCCTACCTGTGTCTAAACTGCCTTACCATAGGCCATAGCAGCTTTATTTATCAACCAATCAGAACAACACATACTCACAGCATACAGAAAGACATTCCACAGCACTTCCCATTTTCTATCTAATCAAAAAGGAAGGTTTTAACATTAACATAGTAATATTACATATAATAGATGAATTATCAAGCAGGAATTACAGTTATATAGTCTGTATTTGGCAAGATTAAAGAAATATTCTATCATCTATACTTTATTTGTGAGTCTAAAGTTTCATATCCAATTTATCTTTTATCATAACTAAGGAAAATTATAATTATAACTAGCTAGTTTTCAACTACATGAAAGACTACAGAAGGATATAATATTACCTAAGTAAACAGGAAGTGAATTGTAAGCAACTTCCAAAACTCTAGAATGACAGAGACAGCTGGCTGCCTGGACAATTACCCAAAGTTCCTCTGCCATGTTGGGGTGTCCATCTTCAGCCTTAGGCTTAGAGGTTTTTAGTTCCTTCTCCCTGTGTCCTGTAGAATATCTGGCATTCTGTTCTGTAAAGCAGGAACCTGAAGAACCATCTCACCTTGTTTTGGTAAAATTTATTGGTCATGTTTTTATGGGTCTTGCATGTCCAGTCAATATAACATACTGTCAAATGGTCCAGGCATGAGCAGTTTCTTATTCAAATGACCAGCTTGCCAAGAAAATAAACTCCACATGGAGTGTTTTTGATGCCTATCTTACTCTTTGAAGTAAATCGTGCTACCAGGAGCAGGTGTGTCTCATTGTACAGAAAAGTCCGTTTTTAAAACATTTAAAATGCCTTATTTTGTAAGTCTTTGAAGTGTAGGAAGATTATGTACCTAATTGAAATATACCTTTATATACCTAAGAAACTTAACTAACATGACTATAAGTTTGGTTATCCCAGATGACTATTAATCTGTAATTTTTAATTATATATTATAATTTAAATGAGCTGTATAAACATACCTTAAATGAGTAAAAATATATATACAATATAATAAAATTAACTTTAAATTTGTGTCAATAAAATATAAAATCCATAGCAATGTAGAACATTTTAAACAAGTTCTTGCTTTTTAAAAGTAGATTCATTATTCTATGCTTTAATCCTAGCATATCTATATATTTCCCTTTTTTCTTTTAGAAAGTGATTGACTATGACAAATAAGAATTTTAAACAACCCTTAAATAAAGACAAATATCCATAATCCATACTTTGGGAATGTTAGCATATTTTTCTTGGCTACTATCTGGTGATTGAGGGTGCAGGTAGTCTTATGGTGAAAAAGGAAAATTTTAGGATTATGGTCAAGTCCTGACTAGAATATTCTGTGAGGCTGTATTCTCTGAGCCAGTTGCCTTGAAGGTGTTCTGGATGTTAGATCATCTGGAGACCTCTCAGGGGGTCTTCCTTGATGGATCCATATTAACCTGGAAGGAATCCACAGCTTCTCATCTTCACCTCTTTTCCAGAGCAACAGATCCTTAGACATGAATTTTGAAGTCAAGTTACCTTTAGCTCAGCAGTCTTTATGATCAAATGTCTCTCTCCACTTAAAAATTCTAAAGACAATATAATAATCAGAGGCTTATATTAATTACCACTTGTATGGCCTATGGAAGACTTCTTGCTAGTTAGCTCTTATAACTTAACCCATTTCTATTAATCTATAAGGTGCCACGTAGCTGTGGCATTACTGCTCTGCTGGCATCTTCCTGCTCCTTTGGTGCTGGCTGTTGTCTCTCCCTGCTCTCCTTTCTTTTCTCCACATATCAGTTTAAATTTCCTGACTGCCTCTAAACTATTGCCAATGCAGCTTTATTTATCAACCAATCAGAGCAATACATATTCACAGCATGCAGAATGATATCCCATAGCAGAGAGAAAAAGAGAGGGTGGGAGGAAGGGAGGAAGGAAGGAAGGAAGGAAGGGAGGGAGGGAGGGAGGGAGGGATAGAGGGAGGCAGGGAGGAAAAAAGAAATAAAATTTTCCTAGGGGAGTTTCCTTCCAGTTATAAAGAGGATGGATTCACTGAGCAGTAGTTGGAAAAACAAATATTATCAGATGTTGTGCTTCTAGAGATGTTAGGAGTTGATGTGATCAGTCATGTACTCCTCTTGGCAGCTGTATGAACTCAGATACAACATATCCTCATAGAGAGAGGGCAGAGGATAACAATATAAATACTTTCAAGAATTAAAGAGAGATAAAAATATGAGTCTAGACCTAAGCTTTCACAATATATTGTTCTATTTTTTATTACTGCAAGAACACTGAACATGTAGGAGATATTTTATCTGAATTGTTTTCTTAAAGAAACAGAAAGAAATATGTATGAATTAAATAATCCATTCCAAAGGGACATGGACACAGTTCACATATTCTAATAGATACACATCAGCTGATACAGGAGATAGTGAAAAGTATTTAGACTGTTTGTTGTGCTACTTACAGGAAAGCCACTAAATTTAATCATATGTCTAATAATATCAGAAAAGTCACTGCAGTGAAACCCCTCCAAATCTGTAATTTATACATCAATGGATTCAACCAAACTTGGAACAAAAACATTTTAAATAAAAATTACATCTTTTCAGAACATGGATAAGCTTTTTGACTACTCTTACCTAAAGAATATAGTGTACTCACTATTTTTATAGAACTTATAAAGCATTAAGTATTGCAAAGAACCTGAAAATGAATTAAATCATGTGCAAAAGTATGTGTAAAGAGTATAAGCACATACCATGTCATTTTATGCAAGGCATTCTTTTATTTTGTTTTCACAGTGGGCCTTGAATCAAGTCTACCTGGCAGGTTCAGGGAGACAAAAATTATTTTCCTAGGAATGCCTATACAATTACTTTAGGATTATATATTACACGCTGATATATGTAAACTATAAAAGACATATTTACAAAATTTTAGTGCTTCTTCCTCTAACAAACAGATAAGAACAAGTGACTTCATTTAAATATCTGTGTTCTGGTTTTCTTAAACCACATTTTTGTGTTATTATTTTGCTGAATTTCATTCTCACAGGCTCGTTGTATTAGTCTGCTTATGTTACTGTAACAAATCACTTGACTCTAACAGAGATTCTCTAAATTAAAGTTATCCTCTAAGATTGTCTGTGCCAGATTAGTTGAAGGTAATTGAAGGGTAAACCCCTCCTAGTATAGGTGGCACTTTGTCCTGGCTGAAATACTGAGTGGAATAATTGGAGAGAGGAAACAGAGCAGTACACATTCATTGTTCTCCTGGTTGCACACACACAACTCTAAGCTCTTGAAGTCTTGGCTTTCCAACCATAATGTACTGTACCTTAGAACTATGAATCCAAGTAAACCTTTTCTTCTTTAAGTTGCTTTCATCAGAATATTTTTTAGAGCAACATAAAATGACTAAAACATCATCTGTGATTTTATTCCTATGTATGTGTTTGACCAAAAAAAGCATTGTGCTAGGAATCATAAATGGAAATAACTTGCCATCAGTGAGAAGTGGGAGACACAGGTGCATTTTCCTTTATGAGGCTAAGAATTTTATGGAACACAATGTATATTGCTCTAGTTTAACTCCACCCCTCATTAATGTGATCTTGCTGAGATTAAATATTAATTTCTCTGGAGCTAGGGAGCAATAGGCTTTAATAAGTTGACAATTTACCCCTATCAACAGAGAGATTTGAGATAGTCCCAGGTAACATCCTAAGTATAAAGTATCTCATTTGTCTTTTTTCCATGAAGATGTAAGTAAATTATTGATCTTGTTTACACAAAACAGATGTGTTTTGAAGAAAACATATTTCCCATTAGCCTATTAACACACACATGGTTTCCCTTGGAAGCCAGAAATATTTCCATCTTTTTTCCTATGAAATATCCTTAGATGTATTTAATTGCTTACATTTCTTACCTTCTTTTATAATAAAATATTAAGAGGTTGTATAGTTACAAACTCAATTAGGTGATGCATTCACATCCTTAAATTTTCTAATAATAAGTACCATTTTAAACTTTATGTTATATTTTTAGTGAATCAGTAATATTTGGTATCTTTAATAATTCATAATTAAAATTATTTCTCTTTCTATGTATATGCATATATGTATATGTCTGTATAATCATTAATACATAGGAAAAGAAATAAAATATATGCATGTAGGAAAACATAAATATATTTGTTTCTCTTAGCAGGACTTAGGACTCTAAACTATGGATCTTATATAATTTTCAAGCCATTTCAAACTCACAGATTTTAGTTAAGATATGTGTGAGATGCTGAGATATAACCTAAGGCATTACACATGCTAGCAAAGTATTCTACTCCTGAGCCATATATATTTAAGTTCTTGTCTTCAGTGTGTGTGTGTGTGTGTGTGTGTGTGTGTGTGTGTGTGTGTGTGTGTGTGTAAGAGGGGGGGTAGTGTCTCACTATGTAGAATAAAGTGATCTTGGACTTGTAATACTCTAATTTCTGCTTCCAGTGTTTTGGAATTATGGGTTTAGTCACCATATTTATAAAATGTTCATAATCTTTGCAGACATAATGAATTCTGAAGGTATAAATTACATGTGATAGTACATTTAAAAAACATCTGTGTAGAATGGTTGTTCTTTGGTCTGCCAGGTCACAAGTAATGACATGGAGACTTATTATTAATTATGGAAGCTCAGACTTAGCTTGGGCTTGTCCTACTAACTATTATACCTTAAATTAACTTATTTACACTATTCTATATCCTGTCATGTGGCATTATCTCTCTTTCATCTTGGATCTACTATTTCTCTAACTCTGGATGGTGACTCCATCTCTTCTTCCAAGAGTCCTCTCTGTCCTTGAAAGTCCTATATAACCTCGTCCTCTCTATCTTTTGGCCATTCAGCTCTTTATTATACCAATCAGAAAGCACCTTGGGGAGAAATCTTTGTAGTATAAACAAATGCTCCACAATATTTCCCCCTTTTTTGTCTAAATAAAAAGGAAATGGTTTAACTTAAACACAGTAAAACTATATATAATAACAAAAATTATCAGGTAAGGATTATATTCACAATGTCCATTCCTTTTGTATTTTGCAAATTCAGAGAAAATATGCCCTTATCTATCTTCTCTTGGTGAGTACAATGTTTTGTACCTAAGTTACTTTTCATTATATCTAAGGAAAACTTTAGCTATAACTATATAATATTCAACTCCATCAGAGACCCCAAGAGGGATATAATATTACCTGATTTTAACATGAAGTGCAGAGCAAGCAACTTCAAAAATTAAGAAACAACAGAGACATCTGGTTACTTGGACTGTAAAAATAAAGTTACTTTGCAACATTGGCCCATCCATCTTGGGCCTAAAAGCCTAGACTATCAGGCAGACTTTTCTATGAAGCAGAAATTTTGAAGTCTGTCCTACCTTGTCTTGGCAAAGTTCATCAGTCACCTTCTTTTGTGTCCTGCTTGTCCAGTTTGGACAGCATACAGTCAGCAGTCAAGACAAGGGCAGTTTCTTGACCAGTGTCTAACTTTGCCACTATAAAAGCAAACTTCATATGGAGATTTGTCAATGCCCATCATCCTTTTTTTTTTTTTTGAAGTAAGCATGTGCTGTTGTTTCACTGTCATAAAAAGCCTCAGGCTATTAAATCATCTTAAATGCCATATTCTGTATGTCTTTGAAATGTTTGAAGAGAAACTATCCATCTAAAATATATTTCTATTTAACCTTGAAAATATATCTAATATGACTACAATCAAACTGATTATTATAGATGACTAATGGTTAACCTGTATTTCTTAATTTACCTAAAGAGCTTTCAAGGACTAGAATCTTACATTACATTTTAAAATGTGCTGCATAGGTACAATACTGTAAACAAGACTAGAAACATATATACAGTATAACAAAAGTAACCTCAAAGTTGTATCAATATACAAAAATACATTAAACAAGAGTAGAAACATATACAGAGTATGTTCTAAGAAAAATAATGTTAAATTTGTATCAGTATACAAAAATCCATACCACTGTAAAATATTTGAAATTAATAGTTACTTTTTAGTTAAAATTAGATTCAATGACCTACCATTTTAAACGTATCATTCTTATATCCCCCCTTTGTTTCCTAAAGAGATCCTTGAATTCAACCTTCCTTGCTGATTGTCCTCCCTTACTATGACCAGTAACAAATTGAAGCCAACCACCCTAAATGTTGACAAACATTCATAACTCACTGAATGACCAAAAACTACCCATCCTATCTCTTGGGAATGTGGATGTTGTATTCTTAAAATTATGGTGAGACGGCATTTGTAGGGCCTGAGAAAACAGTGATACTGTTAAGTCATGGGAGAACCAGTTGTATAATTTGTTGTTCAGTCTCAATGTGGTGCGAAAGTGTAGGGCTTTTCTTTTGCATGAATCCTAAATGATCTTATAATAAAAACCTGAAGACAGATATTTGGATAAATGCTGAAAATCAGAGGAAACACGGCCTAGCCACTTCTCACTTCAACAGCTCCTCAGTGGAAAAGAGAAGATCCTGTTTCCATGAATCCTCAAACTGAATGGCTCTGAATCCTCAGCTGAAAGGCTTTGAGGTCCTAACTCCTTCACACTTTATATGCTTCCCCCCACCCCTAGCCATTTGCTTCCTATTTCAACCTTCCCAGTGCTAGGATTAATGGTGGGTGTGCTTCCCAAATACTGGTAGCAAGGGCATGAGATCTCAAGTGCTAAGATTAAAGGCATGTGACTTCCAAGTACTGAGGCTAAAAGTGTGTCACCTCTGTCTAGCTGTTTATCTTTTAAACTGCATCAATCTTATGTAATCTAGGGTAGCTTTGAACTCACACTGATTCAGATGGATCTCTGATTCCAAGTGCTAGCATTAACAGTGTGTGCTACCACTCTCTGTGCTCTATGTTTAATCTAGTGGCTGGCTCTGTCCTCTGATCCTTTACTTGATACACAATATACTTCCCCTTTGATTGTCTAAAATATAAAAGGTTATAACTAGTATAATAAAAACTATGGACAATAAATACAATCAGTATATACAATATATACCATTAAGAATTACATTAACAAGCTAGGCTTTGGTGGCGCACACCTTTAATCCCAGCACTTGGGAGGCAGAGGCAGTTGGACCTCTGTGAGTTCAAGGCCAGCCTGGGCTACCAAATGAGTTCCAGTAAAGGCACAAAGCTACACAGAGAAACCCTGTCTTGAAAAACCAAAAAAAAAAAAAAAAATTCCATTAACAGTGACCAGTCCATAAGCATTTGAAAAATTCAGAGAAAATACTCGACTATTTAATCTTATTTTTATGAATCAAAAGTGTTGTACCTAATTCACTTTCTTAATGTGGGAAATCCATGGGAGTCAGTCAGAAATATTAGGGAATTTATTAGGATATAAATTATGCAAATACACTCATGAATATGGAACTAAATGGACAGCTGAAGTTGTCCTCTGATCTGACCTGGAATAAATCCACTTGGCAGTTCCATCACAATGGGAAGCAGGAAACAGGGAGAAGGGACCTCATTTACCCCTTTCCCTTTTGTTTTATGAGCTCATATACAATGAGAAAAAGCACTGCCTCTATTAGGCCTTATAGTCCAAGGTCATGGTTGGAGAAAATACCACTACACTTTCTATCCTAACTTGTATTAACAACTCAAAACTATCTTTTGATGCATCCTCATATTTGGTTTGCCAGTATTTTATTGAGTATTTTTCATCAATATTCATGAGGGTGATTGGTCTGTAATTTTCTTACTTTGCTGCATCATTGTGTGGTTTGGGTACCAAGGTAACTGTAGCCTCACAGAAAGAGTTTGGCAATGTCTCATCTGTTTCTATTATGTGGAACAATTTGAGGAGTATTTGTATTAGCTCTTCTTTGAAATTCTGGTAGAATTTTGTATTGAAACCATCTGGTTCTGGGCTGGTTTTTTTTTTTTTTTTGGTTCAGAGATTTTTAATGACTGCTTCTATTTCAATAAGAGTTATAGGTCTATTCAAATTGTTTATCTGGTCTTGATTTATTTTGATTATATGCTACTTATACAGAAAATTGTCCATTTCTTTTAGGTTAATTTTAGTTTGAAGTCTATTTTGTTGGATAATAGAATAGCTACATCGGCTTGCTTCTTAAGTTCATTTGACTGGAGTGACTTTTAGCCATCCTTTACTCTGAGGTAATGTATGTTTTTGAAGTTTAGGTGTGTTTCTTGCATGCAGTAGAAGGATGGATTCTGTTTTCATATCCATTCTCTTAGCCTGTGTCTTTTTATAGGTGAACTGAATCCATTGATATTAAGGGATATTAATGACCAGTGAATTGTTAATTCCTGGTATTTTTGGTGGTAGTATTGTGTGTTTCCCTTCTTTCAGATTTGTTGGTTATCTGTTGGTGGGATTATCTATTGCCTGTGTTTTTATGAATGCTTTTAATTTCCTTAGGTTGGATTTTTTCTCTCCTAGTGCTTTTTGTAGGAATGTATGCATGAATAGATATTGTTTAAATCTGGATTTATCATGGAATTTCTTGTTTACATTGTCTATGGTGATTTAGAGTTTTGCTGGGTAAAATAGTCTGGGCTCACATCTATGGTCTCTTAGTGTCTGCATTACATGTATTCAGGACCTTCTGGCTTTCAGAGTCTCCATTGAAAAGTTGGGTGTTATTCTGTTTGGTCTGCATTTATATGTTACTTGGTATTTTTCCTTCACAGCTTTTAATATTTTCTCTTTATTCTGTATACTTAGTGGTTTTATTATTAGGGGGCAAGTGGAATTTTGGGGGGTGGTCCAGTCTATTTGGTGTTCTATAAGCTTCTTGTATATTCATAGGTATTTCCTTCTTTAGGCTAGGAAATTTTTCTTCTATAATTTTGTTGATTATATTGTCTGCACCTTTCAGCTGGTATTCTTCTCCTTATTCTCTCCCTATTATTCTTAGGTATGGTCTTTTTATGGAGTCCCTGATTTCATGCATGTTTTTCATTGTGACTTTGTTGGCTTAATGTTTTCTTTGACTTTTGAATCTGTTTCTCCTATCATGTCTTCAACATCAGAGATTCTCCCTTCCATCTCTTGTACTCGGTTGGTTTTGCTTGCATCTGCAGTTCCTTTTCATTTACACAGATTTTCTATTACCTGCATTACCTTGGTTTGTTTCTTCTTTGTTGCCTCTATTTCTGTTTTCAATTCTTGAATTGTTTCCTTCACTTGTTTGATTGTTTTCTCTAATGGATTTAATGATTTCTTCCAATTTTTGTTTGTCTTTCCCTGAGTCTTTAAGGAAAATTATCATTTCCTCATTCAAAGCCCCTATCATCTTCTTAAAGTGATTTTTCAGGTAATTTCTTCTGCTTCTTCTCTGTTTGGAAGTTTAGGTCTTGCTGATGTAGAACCACTAGGTTCTGATGGTGCCATACTACTCTTTGTGTTGTTGAATGTATTCTTGCACTGGCATCTCTACATCTCTTCTTCCAATCAGGACAAACTATGCCGTGTCTTAGGGAGACATTCTTGGTCCAATTGGCTTTCTTGTTCACATCAGATCTCATGGTCCAATTGGAGCTGGTGAAGTCTGTATCTCAGTGAGCTATTGTGGTTTTGGGTGACGGGGGGTTTGGGCAGTGGAGTGGTGCTTGTAGATTACAAGGTCCAGTGGTACATGGTGGTTCTTAGGTCTGCCTGCCAGAGTTATGCCTGCCGGAGTCCTGCCTGCTGGGCTGCAACTGAGTTTGCAATGGTTGGGCACAGGGGGCCATGGGTTTTGGTCCCTTGGCTTAAAGCTGAGAGGCTGGGGTGATCAGCTAGAACAGCAAAGACATACCTCTTGGTCCAATGTGAGCTGGTAGTATCTGTGTCTCAGGAAGCAGTCTTGGGTGATAGGTGGGTTTAGGAGGTAGAGTGGGGTTTGCAGGTTACAGGGTCTGGTGGGGGGTAGTAGTCAGGGTTGCCTACAGGAGTCCTGCCTCCTGATCTGCAACTGGGATTGCAATGGTTGGAAGTAGGGGTCATGGTTTGTGTCCCTGGGTCTAAAGTCTAGAGATAGTGGTGATCAGCTATGAGAACAAAGACTCACCTCTTGATCAAATGAGAGCTGGCAGAGTCTTTGTCTCAGGCAGCAATTGAGTTCTGGGAGCATTAGGAGTTTTGGGTGGTGGAGTAGGGCTTGTCGGTTACAGGGTTCTTTGGGGGTGGGTGGCAGTCACGCCTGCCTGCATGAGTCATGCCTCCTGGCTTTCAACTGGGGCTTCAATGGGTTGGGTTATGGGAGAATGGTTGTTCCCCTGGGTCTAAAGCCTAGAGACTGGGGTTATCAGCAAGGAGAACAAACACCAGGCATTATGTTCTTAAATTTACTTCTTATTGTCTGAAGGTGAAGGCATCTTTAAGGGATCCTAAAAAGGAAAATTTTGGATTAATTGCCAAGACGTTGGAGAGTTATCTGTATCTTTTGTTCAGTCTCTGCATGATGGGAAAGTGCAGGGCTTTTCTCATGTCCTGGCTATAGCAGTCTGTGAGGCTGGATCATCTCAGTGGGCCATCTTGAAATTGTCCTAAAGAGTTTGTAGTCTAAGTCAATCTTCAGGTGTTATTTGTCAGCTTAGTGGAGATATCATAGTCCATGTGGAAGCATCATTGTGACATCCCATTATCTTTTTGGAGACTTCAGATATTGCATTAGGTTAGATTATTTCTTTTCTTGGTAATTTTTTTTTCAGATAGTTCTCCCTTCTTCTTTGGATGCCTATTTGTCCAAAGGTCTTCAAATTCTTCAAGATGGTTGCTTTTATTTTCCTGAAAATACAAAAACAAAACCCTTCTTCAGCTCTAAATTGGGGTAGTTGATAAATCTAATCTTTATCAATTTTGAATTATGATTCCTCCTTGAATTTTTGTTTTATTTTCTAAAAGTGTTCTATCCAGACCAATATGTTTTCTTATAGAAGTCATTCGGTACTTTAATTGCTCTAGTAAGGAGAGTTTCTCCCATGATGATAGGAAAGGAGTGAACAGAATTTGACATGGGGACCATGCTCCTAAAGGCATTCCCCAATGGCAAAGGCAAAGGATTACCTTGTTTGTTCCTAATTGATCTACATTTCATTAGTCCAACGTTTGCCTTTGTCGCACCTTCTGCATAAAACAGAAGGAAGGAACATTCTGTTGAGATTATTCCTTGAAAAAACATTTCTAGTACACCCTGCTTACAGTCCCCTTTTAGATGACCTTGAAAAAAAATGAAACATTTGACATTACTATTTTTGTTCAAACCTCTGGAAATCACCTCTTCTACCCAAGTATCATCATGATCATGAGATTTAATATTGATTGTATCTTGGATCCATTCTTCCAAGGGTGCTGATCTTGCCTTTAGTGGCCTAATTACTATTTTGCATTGTGTTTTAGCATTTTCAAAAGCCAGAGATTCAGTTATTAATTGTCTAGCTCCTGAATTAATATCATTATATTTACTGCTGAAGTCAGTCTGGTAAGAAATCAGTGAAGATTTCTTTTGGGCCCTGTATAACTTTAGTAAATGACTCAATTTTTTTCCTACTTCTTCAATTCTGTCCTAAGCATTCAAAGTTTCTGAGTGGCATAAAGCCAGGGTATGGTCATCATATAAAGATTTTCTTTTGTATATCAATGAAATCAACCTCTCCAAGAAGTTGTTCTTGGCAAATATCAATACCTCAAGATCTACATCATTGTTCAATGGTCTTAGACTCATCCTTTCCCCAGGTCCTCCACTGTAATTGAGGATCAGGCTCCAAGATTGTTGCAATTAAGTTTCTCCAGTCCTGAGGAATAATTTAATTACAAGTTGACCGTGAGTTTAACAACTGCTTCAGAAACAGTGAGTTCATGTCATATGAGACTATCACGTTTGTGAATCTCCTCAAATCTAACTTTTTCACAGGAGTCCAATTAGCTCATACACAGTTTTGGAGATATCTATCATTTGGTAGTTACTGTAAGGTTACAGGAAAAATTAAGATTGGCTGTTTGAAAGCTTTAGGCTGTTTCTCAATAACCTTATAATTCAATGCTGACATTGTTTCTCTTTAAATTCTTCTGTCTGGGTCTGAATGTTCCTATGATCTGTTTAACAAGTTTTTCTAAAACTTTTATCTTGGTACTTATATTAACCAATATTTTTAGTGATAAATCAGAAATGATCAAACAAATAATATTTAAAATTAACATAACATAAATCCCATCAACATTAATTCTCCTATTATTAATTATTATTAATTGTTCCATTTTTAGACCATTTAGCATATAATAAAAATAAGACCAAAGTCCTTCCATTGTAAAAATGTCTCCCATTTTTTTAAAGTAGGAAAAAACTTATTTTCAAAACTAATTACCACTTTTAAGAAATCCCAATTTACTCACCAAATCTGGTAATGATGATGAATTCAGATGATGGTGAAGTGAGGCAGCTACCTAGTATGGCAGCAACCTTAGGAGGGGGTCCAGTGAAAGCCAAAACCCATTGGTAAGGGAAAGAAGTGAAAAAGCCAGTTGTCTGCATGGGGGAACATACAAAAGTAGATAAGTCTGTTCCATTTGGAGACTGACCCTGGCCCTGGGCTTGAGCCTAAACCTGTGCCTGTGCCTGAGCATAAGCCTGAGCATGAGCCTGGGCTTGGGCTTGGGCTTGTGCCTGATCCTAGGCCTGATCCTGAGCATGAGCCTTAGCCTGGGCATCAACCTGTGCTTGGGCTTAGGCTTGGGCTTGTGCCTGCTCCCAGGCCTGAGCCTGAGCCTTAGCCTGAACCTGGGCATGAGCCTGGGCTTGGGCTTGGGCCTGATCCTGGGTCTGAGCCTGACCCTGGGCCTGATTCTTGGCTTAGGCCTACAACTGTAGAGTCTGCTGTCTATACAGGGAAATGTGGGAAAGTGGCTAATTCCTGCTTTTTTTTTTTTTTCTTTTTTTTTGAGCCCAAAGGACTATGCCCCCAAATTTGAACATCAAATGTTACACAAATGCTAGATGGTGCTATAATAAAAACCCAGAGCCAGATATTGGGATGAATTCTGAAAGATCAGAGGGAACAAACCACAGCCACTTTTCACTTCACAAACTCCTCAGCCACAAAGAACAGATCCTGTCTTGAGGAATCCTCAGACTGAATGTCTCCAAGTTCTTTTCTCCTCATGCCTAATATGCCTTTTCCTGCCCAGACATTTCACTTCCTATCTCAATCTTCCTAGTACTGGGACTAATGGCATATGTGCTTTCCAAATACTGGTAGCAAAATATGAGATCTCAAGTGCTGGGATTAAAGGCATGTGACTCCAAAGTACTGAGGTTAAAGATATGTTCCACCACTGTCTAGCTAATTCTGCTTTAAACTGAATTAATCTCATGTAGTCCAGTGTGGCTTTGAAATCACAGAGATCCAGAAGGATCTGCTAGGATTAAAGGTGAGTGCCACCACTGTTGGTGCTCTATGTTTACTCTTGTGGCTGGCTGTGTCCTCTGATCCTCAGACAAGCTTTATTTGATATATAATATATCACCATACATATCTGTTGAGTATGGACCCTATCAGCTAGCAGCTTTGAAATTGTTCTGGATGCAAAATATTGACAAAACTGCAACAGAGAGATTATGAGAGGTTGGATCACCTAACTACTTATCTTTACTGGTATTTGTATATTGTTTCCTGAAAATACACAAAAGATGATTCTTTGGTTTTATGTTTGAGCAAGTAAAAGGAATCTGTTAATGTTATAAGGCTGTTTGGACTGTATAACGAAACCTGTATCCATGACACATGAAAAGATGACATTAATATGTCATGAGGACTCTGTTGCTGACAAGATGTATCATGTGTCATTCAGTTTCAGACCTGTTTCCATGATGAGGGAATCATCATATACATCTCATTTCCAGTAGTTTTTCTTGGCTTTTTTTCTGTATGTCTGTAGCCAAGATTTTCAGGAGGTCTCTCTCTATCAAATCTTATCTCCTTTAATTTTGAAGTAATCCATACCCCCCCCCCCCCCCCCCCCACCCATGGAAACAAAAGCACATCTTCCCCAATGTAACACATTTTCTGATTTCCATTCTGAAGTTAAGACATTCTTTACTCTTTCCTTAAAAACTTTATTATTTGAAAATTATTAATTTTTTCTATGATTATCCATATCCATTTTTTACTGTACCTGTTTATAGGTTTTCTCAGTCTGTACTGTTTTCTGCACACTGGCAAACTTCTCTGATCACATGAGCCAACCTATAAATGTGCTGATTAGCTCTGCACCAGTTCTGGTCTTTGTGACTATAGTACCAGCTGGGAGCAGAATTCACCTGCCTCAGTTCTGGAAATATGCTGAGCCCATGCTGTTTCTACTTAGTGTGCTACATATTCAAGTCTCTATATACAGCAGCCACACATCTGTAAGCCTCAATTTCTGGGTTACTAGGAAGCTATGTCCATTTTTGGTTTTGTTTTGTTTTGTGTTTCTTCCTCAGGCCCTATGTAGAAATATGTGCCTCAAGGTTGGGAGCCATATGTAGCATGTCCATGTCCAGCCAGCCAACTACCAAATAACAACACAGACATTTTATTAAATATAAAAGCTTGACTTTTAAATTAGCCTTTTATATTTATATTAATCTACTTTCTGCCATATGTCATTGCCTTTCTTCCATCTTGCAACTCCTATGTCCTCCAAGTCTGGCTGGCAACTCTACCTTTCTTCTTCCATGAGTCCTCTTTTCCCCCCGAAGTCCTGCCTAACTTCTTCCTGTCTAACTATTGGCCAATCAGCTCTTTATTAAATCAATAATAAGGTGCCTTGGAAAAGACACATCTTTACAGTGTATAAAAATATTCTGAAACATTTCTGTGTCAATTTCTCATTCTATTTCTCTCACTGATGCAGTAGTACTACACTCTGATCAAAAGCAACCTGTGAGAAAAAGGATTGATATGGCTTACAATTCTAGATGACAATCATTCACAGTCAGTTTTATCATTGAGGGAAGGCAAGGCACTAATTTAAGCATAAGTTTGAAGCAAAAATGATGGAAGAACATTACATGCTGGCTCAGTTATGACTCACTCTTTCCCAAACTTGTGCTTAGCTAGCTTTCTTAAACAGCCCAAGATCATTTAAGTAGGATTGGTGTTGCTTTCATTGGGCAAGGTCCTCTTGTATCAATTAAGAATCAAGACAATTCTACATAGTCATGCCTACAGACCAATTTGATTTAGGCTATTCTTCATTCAAGTTTCTTTCAAGATGACTTTATGTTGTATCAAGTTGACAATTAGAGCTAGCTAAAATAATAATGTATATATATTCCACTGGACTTAAAGAAGCTTATTTATGTATTCAGTCTTGATTAGGAAGGATAGATACAAAATGGAGAGAATGTCAATGTAGAACACCCATAATCCATGTAGATTTCCCTGTGAGATGTCACTTTCCCCTTATTTGGTGTGATATTTACTATATGATGTGGTATTTAATTTTGATTCAATTTTTGATTCAATGTCTTAAAGTTTTTATTACACAGTTCTTTTACTTGTTTTATTTATTTATTTGTTTGTTTATTTATTTATTTATTTATTTATTTATTTATTTATTCATTTTGTTTTTCGAAACAGGGTTTCTCTGTGTAGCTTTGCACCTTTTCCAGGAACTCACTTGGTAGACCAGGCTGGCCTCGAACTCACAGAAATCTGCCTGCCTCTGCCTCCTGATTGCAGAGATTAAAGGCATGCATCACCACCACCTGGCTTCTTTTACTTGTTTTGTTAGAGTCCTGCTATCTTTTTTTTTTTCAATAAAGATTTTTTTAATAATTCATTTAATTTTACATGTCAGCCATGGGTTTCCCTGTCTTCTCTCCTCCCACTCCCCAGCTATCCCCCATTCCCACCTTTTCCAAGGCAAGGTCTCTGCTGGGGAGTCAGCCCAGCCTGGTAGATTCAGTTGTGGTAGGTCCAGTCCCCTTCTCCCCACACCAACGCTGAGCAAAGTGCCTCAGCATAGGCCCTAGGTTCCAAAAGGCCAGCTCATGCACCAAAGTCAGGTCCTGGTTCCATTGCCTGTGGGCCTCCTAAACAGTTCATACTAATTAACTGTCTCACCTATCCAGAGGGCCTGGTATTTTGTTTTGTTTTTGTTTTTTGTTTTATTTTTTTGAGGTTATTGTAAAATATACTCTTTCCCTGACCCCTGATATCTTTTTCAGTATGATTTTCATTTGCATACAGGAAGACTTTTTTGTGTATTAATTTTGTGTTCTGCTGCTTCCCTTAAAGTGTTCATCAGCTGTAGAAGTTTGCATGGTCTTTTATGAATACAATTATATCATCTGCAACTAAAGATACTCTGACTTTATATTTTCCTATTTGTATCTTCTTGTTCTCCTTCACTTTTCTTATTGATCAAGCTAATACTCCAACTACTATATTGAGTATGTATGGATACATCCATCTCTTGTTCCCGATTTTAGTGGAAATGTTCTTTGTTTCTCTTCATTTTACGTTGATATTGGCTTGGGCTTAGTGTAAATCACCTTAATGATGTTTAGGCATGCCCCTGTGTCCATAGTCTCTACAGGAATTTTATCATGATGGGACATTGGATTTTTCAAAGACCTTTTTCACATCTAAGGTGATGATTATGTTTTAATATGTTTAAACAGTGAATTTTGTAATTTACCCTGATCAGCTTGCTCAATTTCATTACAAATTTTCATTGTAGTTGCCACTAATAACAATATGACATAGTCTATTCTAGGCTGTTTTGAGAATTCCTCTGCCAATGTAATTAATCCAAATTTCTTCACTTTAGTCTCAGGCAGATATTTCAGACAAAGTTAAAAAAAATAACCAGGAATAGTCTTCACGAAAATATTACAAGACTGGTTTCTAGGCCAGATGCTAACATTATTTTCAACTGAAACTTGTTAATCCAGCACACACAGTTGAAATCACACTCATCACCACTGTCTTCCATATCCCTACTAGGATGGCCATTGAGAAGCATTTAAAGTGTTCAACACTTTTCTGATCCACAGGCCCAAAGTCCATATTCCTTTAAACAAAAGCATAATCAGGCATATCACAGCAATAGCTCATTTCCTCCTACCAACATTTGTCTTAGTTAGAATTTCTATTGCTGTAAAGAGACATCATGACCCAGGCAACCCTTATTTAAAAAAAAAAAACTTAATGGGGTAGCTCACTTACAGTTCTGAGACATAGCCCATTATCATCATAGTGGAGAAAGCAACAAGCAGGCAGACATGGTTCTCCAGCTAGGAGTCCTACATCTTAATTAGCAGGCAATAGGAAGTAGTCTGATATGCTAGGCATGGTTTGAAAATTTACAAGACCTCAAAGTCTGCCTCCAAGGTGACACAATTCCTCCAAAAAGACCACACTTACTCCAACAAAGTCATGCCTCTTAAAAGTGCCATTCCCTTGGGGGGCATTTTCTTTCATGCCACCAAATTGAAGCTGGCTTACAGTTTCACAGGTTTAGTCCATTATCATCATGGTGAAACATGGCAGATAGCAGGCAGATACAGTGCTAGCAAAGAAGCTGACAGTTTTACATCTTGATCCATAGGAAAGGAAGGAAACTGTGAGCCATACTGGGCATAATTTGAGCATATACGATGTCAAAGACCACCTCCACAGTGATTCACTCCTCCAAAAAGCCATACCTACTCCAACTGATGTAAGCATGAAAAAGGCACATTTTCCTAAGTATTGCCATTTTTACTTCAGGTTCCATTTTACCTACAGGGTGAAATAATTTTCAAGTTCCCATGGATTTCCCTTTGAGGTTGTTAAGAAGCTAACCACCTTACTCTCTAAGCAACAATCCTCAAATCCTAATATCTCTTCCTAACACAAAAAGAACAAATGAATTTAATTGGTTGGACATTTTGCATTGGTTGACAAGGATGACACCTATATGAAAGCGCCTAATCCCTGAATTCTGATTGGTGAAAAATGTAACTGTAACTTGGAACAGGTATATTTATGGTTTGTGCAAATAAATTCTACTTCTGACCTGGCTCTGGCTGCCAGGAGAAATAAGGGTCTGGAGTCCTTGTCCTACAGCCCTGATCTATCATTCACCCTGCTTATGTAATGATTTGTTAAAGACTTTGGAATCCATAAATGTTTTTCTCCTTCCTCATAACCCACAACTGACGTGGGTATAATATTTGGAGGTCCCACCAACATGTCCCATCGAGGAACAGGGTTGATAAGCAGAGTTGGAGATTCCTCTGGAGGCAGGTAAGGTTTTTGCACCAAGGCCTAGGACTCAGAAGCAGGGTGGATGTGGTAGTACTTCTTTAGTGTGGGAAAGGAAGGATGGCTCTCTTACCCCAGATGGTTACTGACTCAGAAGCAGGTGTCCCAGGTCATGGAAGTGTGTCTTTTTATCAGTTGATATCTCACCTGTCTTATTTGTCCACTGGTTGGACATCTAATTCTTTCTTTTATCCCCCAAATACCTTAAAATTGCAGCTAGCCTGTCTGCTTTGAATGCATGAATATGGCCACTTTATATTTGTTTTGGAAATATATTTATATTTGTTATGTAAGTTTATGGTGTTCTATGTTTCTTGGTTATAGTTCAGCTATTACTGTTGCAGCCAGCCACCCAGAATCTGAAATTAAATCTAGGCTTTTTTTGCAGTGAAACTAATTCAAATGTCAATTGGGTATGAATAATATTAAAATTGTTTTATGCTGTTCTGCTTTATGAAAGAGTTGGCTCTGGAATTTGGTTATAGCCCATCCTTTTCCAGACCCAGACATGCATTTAAAGTCTCTTATGTCTACAACCAAAATCTGCTGGACAGGAAGAACAAGAATAGAGCCATTAAGACATTATTGGCTTATAATTACTGTGCATAGTTAAAGATCTGTAATATTTGTAACCAAAAGAGTTAACTTAAAACTTTAACATAGAGTTAATAATCAGAAGTTTACATAGTTAATCTTAAAGACCCAATCCATCAATATCTATAGTTCTGGGGAAGAACTCAAGTGTGCTAACCCAGCTTTTTAATCTCTTTAGTTCTGCTTCTGACTGTTTTTGCTAACTGAAATAAAAACACAGTTTTTATACTTAAGGGCTCTCCTGAGCAAGACTGCACTGGAATCGCAAATACCCAATGTAGTCACTGGACAACTAAATTTAGGGCCACAACTATTATGCAAAAGAAACTGGGATATTTCTATCTTATGGTGCAGTAAGATGGTGACCTTTAACAGTCTAGCAAAGACCTTGGAGCAGTTTCTCAACCTATAGGTTCTGTCCCTTTGGGCTCAAGAGTCATTTTTACAGGAATATCTTAGAGTCACTTGCAGTTTGGACATTTGCATTACAATCAATAACAATGCACCACAAGAAGTTAAATACCATTGGCTTAAAGAATGTCTCTCCACACTTAAGGTTTATTCAATCTTACAAAAACTGGCTTAAAGATATGTGTCTAATCTCCTTGTTTTTTTCTATCATTGTAAAGGTATAGATATTCTGGATAACTGAGTCATACAAGAAACGACTATATTCTATAGTGGTACACTATGTAAGGAAAGTCTCTTTGAGGACTATATTTGTAAGTTAAAAGTCTTGTCTTGATACTGAAAGAGCTTCAATTCAGAAATTGCTATTTTTACTCTAAACTGATAAAGATGATTTAGCCTTGAGTTATTCAGAATTATATTTACAGTCATGCTAAGCACTTATAATCAAATACAGGAAAAAATTCTTTGTTTAGCTCAGGAATACTTAATATATAATGTACTCAAACAATCATAGGTTTTCTGAATACAACATTTAAGATATTTAAACTTACATGAGAGATGGACCCCCAGATACTAGTGGTAACTCTCAAAGTCTCAAAGAAGGCAACATGTTGTATATTTTGGTTGTGTTCTGACAAATAAAGCTTTGCTGGAGATCAGAGGGTGGCAAGCTCTAGGTAACTATAGATTCTAGGCATTGGTGGCACACACCTTTAATACCAACACTTGAAAGGCAGAAGCAGGAAGATCAGGGGTTCAAGGCTACCCTGTGTTACATAAGATTGAACCAGTTTAAATGAGAAACAGAATCAGACTTTGGTGGTGCATGCCTTTAATCCAAGCATTAGGAAAATAGAGTCAGGAATATACAATGGGTGGAGACAGAATCTAGGTTGCCCATTAAGTCAGAGGATTTATAGAGACAGGATCCTACTTATTCAGTTGGAGGATTTGAATTTGTAGAGACAGGATCCCACCCATTCAGTATGAGGATTTGTAGAGACAGGATCCCACCCATTCAGTAATCTGAGGATTTGAATTTGTAGGGACAGGATCTCAGCCATTCAGTCTGAGGATTCATAGAAACAGGATCTTGCCTATTCAGTCTGAGGATTTGTAAAGACAGAAGTCTGAGATTTCACAGAGGTAAGCAGCTTCTGGTATTTGGCTGCTCTGCTTCTCTGATCTATCAGTTTTCACTCTAGCATCTGACTCATCAGCCCTAGTCTGTAAAATTAAAACCACTTTTCTTAAACACAATTTGCCATGGGTATATAAGTGTGGAAGAAAGCCTTTAGGGTCATGAGCTTCAGAGCCTAGTACTTTGAGTGTATGACTTGCCCTCACTCACTAGCCAACATTCTCTCTTGTAGGTGCCTTTTTCTTTCTTAATTAACTGTCTCTATTTTTATGACCAACCATGTGTTCTTGGTGCAATTCAGTGTCCTTACAAAAGAACCTGGAAACTTCAATAGGTATCCTGAGATTTGGATCCATGCCTGCAACACTTCAACTCAAAGCCAAAGCCAACAGGAACTTCTTTCAGCAACTCTAAGAGTACCACAAGGCCTTTCTACATCTGTGAGTCAATTCTCTAGGAGCAATATCTTAGGCTAAAGACAGACTGTAGGCCAAGTATGAGTAAGACAAGTAGGATAGAGTCTGGTTTCTCCAATTTTACACCTGACCTTGAGGAAGCTACTTTATCTCCCTGCATTCTAATGAGGAAGAAAAGGGAACAAAAACATTGCTAATGTAGAACAAAGAAGGAAGCTCATAAAGTATCTATTAAAATGCAAATACATAACAAATTCTCATAAATGTTAGAAGGTGGGATTTAATGTTTAGTAATTTCACATTCTCCCACTCTGAGCAGAACACCCTGGGATGGACCTAATTTCCAAGTATAAACTACTACTACTGCCTCTGACTTGGGGAAAACCTCTCCAAGACACAAAGAAGTGGATTGTTTTCACAATCCTTGTCTCACTAAGTGGAAATGGGCTAGTGCCATCATTTCTCAGACTGGCCTTTACTTATGCCCCTGAGTTTGCTTCTCTGCTTTGTCCCATGTAGTGACGGAGGAGAAGGTCAAAGTGATATAATTGGTACTACAAAGGATTTAATAATAGATTTTCTTAGGAGACATTAAGTCACACAAAATAGAATTTAATTAAGGGTGTACTACATCCAAATAGGACAAAGTTAAGCAGCCTGATGGTCAGGCCTCTTAGAGAGAATAGTATTTTGGATACAAATGTTTGGATATAAATACTGGAATTGACCATCTTTTAGGTTCCTATACCCATGACAAAGAAGACATCTCTAACTTACAATTAGCCATTAGTTTCTGGTTCCCATACTAAAGACACAGCTCTAATGGGCAGCTGAAGGGGAGCAGTGTAGGGTCACAACTATCACTAATTCCAGATTTGCCATTAAGCCCTCTATGCTCATATCAGGAAAAATAATTATGCGAGGTGGATAAGATGACCCTGACTGAGAACTATTTGAAAAAAAACAGCATGAGTATATTCACAATATTTCTGGCAGTATGTAATCTTTTTGATGAATTAAACTCTTTTCTGTCTAAGTGGCCAGATTTACATCTCCTTTCACTATTTAAGTTGTTTGAAGTGTCACCTAGGTCCAGGACAGGAAAAAATTTAAGTATGACAAAGTTTATGTAATATATAAGTCTAAAGTGTATATAGTTAGTAAAATCTTCCATTGAATGTCAAGTTTTCCTTGGTCACTTATTGAGAGCTGTTCAAGCACTACAAATTAGTTCTTTCTTCATCTCTGAGTGTGTGAGTTGGCTTTCACTGAGAAAACATTATATCTGTAATAATATATCACCATTTTTTAGCTTCCTTCCTTACTATTAAAAGCAAATGGGGGTTTAGGACAGAAAACTCAGTGGTTTATATTTTTGGTTCCTAGCACCTAGTTCAGGAAATTCATAAGCACCAATACCTCCAAATCCATAGGACATAATGTCCTTACCTTGACACCATGGATATCAGTACATATGTGTTGCAGTGCACCCTCACAGGTGCATGGGTACACAGATATCAATAAAAGTGAAATAAATATTTAAAAACAGTGTAATGGCTAGTGACATGGCTTAGTAGGTAAAGGGATTGCAACAACCCCTTGCTGTAAAACCAAAACAGGAGCCAAATTGTTGTTAAAGAGCCACATTGCTATATACTGTTATTAAGTCTCCACACTTTACAAAAATAAATTTCTGTTTCTTAAGCCTATGAATCCTGCAAACCAGTTTTTTCAAACTAAACTGAACTTGTGACCCCATGATACATACCCACCACTTTGCTTAGCCAAATTCTGGAACCTGTGATATATTATTGTCCTTTTGTCTTAGGAAAATGTATCTTCTGAAATACCTGATGACTCCCCTTCGTATCTACCCCATAATCTGTCCTGACCCCAGAGTTCCCCACTCTCCTTTCCAGGTGCTAACACTCAATAATCCCTATAGCTGTTTTCAATCACACTTATCTACCCCACTGACAGCCTTGAGCCCTGACTCCTTCATTCTATATAGGTTCTACTATCATAGTTATCCATCCCATAGGAAGCCTTGATCCTTGATTCTCCCACTATTCTCTGTACAGGTGCAAATAGCTATGTATCACACAGCTGTTTTCTATCAAACCCTAACCTTTCCCCATAAAAGGGACCTCAAAGGCCAGTGAGGGGTTGCTCTCTGAAATCCTGACTTAGGGTGAGACAGCCATCTGGCCAATCTTTTGTGACCTTAAATAAAACCTGCTTAAGCAGAAGTTGTGGAAATGTATTTTTCCTCCCTAAGATCTAACATTTGGAGGCCCCAGCAGGATAAAACTATTCCACCCAAATTGTCGAGTCATGGTCTTCACTCTGGGCCCATCAAAAGGCCAGGAAGGATTTGATCCCTAGGTCCCACATGATAGAATGTGAGGACTGACACGAGGAAGCTGACCTCTGACTTCTCTTTCTGCCACCATGTGTACATGCCTATACAAAAATAAATAATGAATTCAATTAAAAATATAAAACAAGTTACTAGGACTGGAGAGACAGCAAGGCTGAGTTAGTACTGTCCTTGAAGAATATCTGATTATGCATCTCAGTATCCCTATCATGTTAGTCATAATAACCTGTAACTACAGTTTCAGATGATCTGACACCTTTGTCTGGCCACCATGGGCAATCCCATGCATGTGCACACATAAAATAGTTAAAATTATAAATAATCAAAGTATTAAATAAATAAATAAGCACATTAACAAGTATAAAAATTATTTTTAAAATCATTACACTATCTTATTCTGAAATACACTGGGCTACATGAGGCTATTTTCATGCAAGAATATAAATTTACTTTGAACATGCTTCACTACACTTGTTGCAAGACAACACATTTCCTAGGCAGATGCAGTGTACATGTCTATTCACCTCTTATAGGTGAACCCACAAAATACCAAAATAAAGATACCATCAAAGTCCATCTTGGTGAACCAATGAGTTTTATTCAAGTTACTTATAAAAATATGGGTGAGTGGTTAATTATTGGAACAGAAATGACTCAAACTCATCAGCACTACCAATGACCAATCCAGCATATGTGACAGCTCATAATGTTAGGAATCTGGAACCCAACTCAACCTACAGGTAGAATAACATGCTGGAGAATTTCCTTTTGAAATGATTCTGGTCTAAATCTCTTCCAGATTGTTTTCTGCTTCTTCCAGAGAGCTGTTCTGGTCTTGAAGCTTCTTTATAGCTTGTCTTGTCTTAGAGTGACTCACAGCTTTTATTACTTACCTGGCAAGGAAAGGCTTAGTGAATCTAGTCAGTTTCTGGGACTTCCTGAAGAAATTTGAGTAGTTCACATTCCTGTTTAAGGAACTTCTTGCTGGATGGAATGTTTCAATCTTGAAGGAAACTGTTAAACAACATTGTTTGCTTCAACTAATACACACTTTGATTCTCCTTTTTCACAATGATTCCTGAGCTTTGGATAGGATGAATACAGATGTCCACCCATGGCTAAGAAATAAACCACAATGCCACAGTAACTCTCACTTATTCTCTGGAGCTTAACTGGTAGTTATGAGTTGAAACTGAAAGCAACAGTGATCTATGAGTGTAAGAACACTTTTAGAAGCCGCTTTGACCGACACATCATATCCATCTACAAAGAAAACCCATAGTAATTGTTTATAATGGGAACTTTGACCTCCCAAACCATAGGTTTTTCTTCTGGCTTACAGTACCAGGGTTGAACTCCCTTTTGTGGAGCAGTCCTTAGATTGACTCCAAAAGCTGTTGGTCTTCCAAGGATATCCAGCTCACTGTTGTACAAGCAGGCACATCCATCCTGACATGTCAATATTTTAGTGAGCATGATCCATAGCTGATCAGAAATTTCAGTAATAGTTCTCTACCAGCAGTCTGCATGGCTCCTTCTGGCACTATGAAAAACAGCCAGCAGGATGTGAGTTCCAGTTCAGTCTCAGCTTAATTTTTCCATGTGCAGTAGTCACAGTATACACCTGCAATATCCTTAGCCATAGATTCTTGTCATCTATTTCCAGCATGTAACCAACAGCAATAGTAATGTCTTTTATGGTTTGTAGATTCTCATGGAATTCCCTGGCCACAATTCACATGGAGGCAAGCTCAATCCTGGCATTGGGGTTTTCATTAATGACCTTTGACCATGTCTTTTTCTACCTAAATAGAGTACATTTTGAAATTGAACTTTTTATCTGATGTTTTAACAACCAATATTTTCTTTCAATTAACTCAGCCTTAATAGAATTGTAAGGTAGGTATAAGTACTTTTCCACTTGGGTATCTCTCCAATTGCTTTACAAATCTGGAAGATACTCAGAGGTTAGCACTATGTCACATATATGTAATAAAATCTATTCCAAAAGTAAGCAGGACAAGACAACATCCTGAACCACCACCATTTCACAACAAATAAAAAAAAATAAAAATAAAAAAAAAATAAATAAAAAAAACTACCTCTGTTAAACACTCTGAAAGTCTATTGACATCTGTGCTAAGCAAGTAATAGGTGACTCCAAGGGTCATAACTGAGAAGTTACTAAAGTTGAACGTAAGCAACATCTGATAGAGCGTGAAAAATTTCTACCCATTTTTATCAGTTGCTTCCTCCACAGATAGAAGGTGCTAACTTAATTAGATCTCTATAATTCTCAGTCATTGTCTCTAAACCATTTCATTTCCATAAGCTGCATTTCCTGGAGCTCTTCCATGGAGCATCCATGTATTTCTCCATGCCTGGTGAATTCAGTGGACCTTACTTCATTTGCTTAGACCTACTTAGGGCCAAAGATGAACATGGCCCTTGCTCTCTCCCCTGCTGTACCTGTTGGTTCCCTAAATCAGAGTGGTTCTGGTTGGCATGGTGGTTGTAGCCTCCATATTTACCATACCTGGCTGTTGGGAGAAGTCCTGGATGCACAAACAATCTCGACCATTTTTTTTTCTGGAAGAATGTGTACCCCCCTTAGTCTAGGAGTATAATTTTCTACTCCTGAGACAGTCTTAATCATCTTCACTTGTTTTGTTCTATCACAGATTTTTTTTTGTGAACTATTCCTCAGGCTTTAAAGTCTTCCTTAGAACAGTTTGTCTTTGTATCAATTGCTTTTTGTTAGGTACTCTGATGTGACCCAAATCTTACCACGTTTATCTTTGAGGAACACAGACAAACTTCTTCCTCTAATTTGCCTTTTTCTTATACACATTAGCTTGCTACAGACATTCTTTAAATGCTATTATAAGTCACTGAGATCTATCAATGCCTTTTCGAATTTATAAAGATTGTGCCTCAGCAAAGGACTTGATAAATCCACAAAAGTTTCATACCGGCCTTGAGGTACTTGCTGCATCAACATTTTTTTAACTCCTGTATGAGCATAGTTCTATCTGGCCTGGTGATCTAGACTTCAAACACAGCTTTTCTTATTTAGTTCCCTCAATAGCTTCTGTTCTTCCTCTACTCTTTTCCATTTCCAGACATTTAGAGGGACTTCAGATGAAGATAACCAAATGTTCTTAATGGCTTTGGTAAGTCAGTCTACCAGAGACTGATTTCTATCTTAGTGTCTCAGGTTATGTA
Source organism: Onychomys torridus (assembly GCF_903995425.1). Classification (NCBI taxonomy): domain Eukaryota; kingdom Metazoa; phylum Chordata; class Mammalia; order Rodentia; family Cricetidae; genus Onychomys; species Onychomys torridus. The sequence continues at coordinate 91,928,587 of NC_050453.1, read as the reverse complement.
GTCTTTGCCTTAAGAAGGGATGGATGATTATATTACTCAGATTTCTCTAATTTCATTGCTGAATACCACTAGCTGGTATAAAGTGTCAAAATAGTTTTAGATTAAACCAGATTCTATGCAATGGTTTTTAAGATAAACATTCCCAGAAAAAAAAAAAAATCTGAAGTTCACAAGGACATAGCTGAGCTCTCTGGCTAGATTATAAATACAAAACAGTACAATTATTTCTACCTGGCAAATGATTAATTCCTTGCATCCATTCCTGATCTACAATTGTGAAAATAAATTCTGAATATTCATGGCTACAAAAAATAACTTGACTTTATAGCACCAAAAATAAGGTTTATAAATTTATCTTGATAGGAGTTACACACAGGACAGAAAGTATATTTTAGGATTTAAATATTATAATCCCATAGTATCTTGGAAAGTGCAGACTTGAGCTGATGATAAAAGATTTACAGTATCTCATGAATGTTGACCTAAACCTGAACTACAGAATCTATGATATTCCAGGTATCTCCCTGACCTAAGACTTGAGATAACAGTCTTCTGGCCTCTGAGATAGAATAAGGCACCTGAATTTATGACTTCTGACTACATGGTGTTAGTTCAAAATCTTAACATTGTCATGGGTTCTATAATCATTCACTTAAAAATTGAATGTAGGGCTGGAGAGATGGCTCTGTGGTTAAGAGCACTAACTGCTCTTCCAGAGGTCTTGAATTCAATTCCCTGCAACCACATGGTGGCTCACAACCACTTGTAATGAGATCTGGTGCCCTCTTCTGGCCTGCAGGGACACTTCCGGGCAGAATACTGTATACATAATAAATAAATAAAATCTTTTTAAAAAAAATGAATGTAACCTTTTTGTCACTGCTGTATTGCCTGAAAGTGTTTGTTGAGGTACATACACTGTAAAACAAAATGGAGGAGCAGAGCAATGGAGAGAGAGAACAAATTTGAGAGAATCAAGAAAGGAACCATTAAGAGAATATGTGAGTGTATTGATTCCCTAAAACCCCTCAGAGAGAAAAGTCTTAGTTTATGCCAATGCCATGGATTCCTTTCAAGCTCTATATACTGACTTGAAGGCTGGACTCCTGAGGCAGTGATAATGTGTGTCTTACATATTTACAGAAAAAGTTTTACCATGAAACATTATTCTCTTTCATCCACATTTTAGTGCCTTTTGTTCCCCTGGACAACTTCACTTTTACATTCACATCATCTGTACAGATATGATTTTATATAGCTATATGAAATATAAGCAGTTTTACAACAGGCACGCTAAGGAAAACACGTAGGTGTCCATCAACAGAGCAATTAACAAAGGAGATCATCTTCCTACACACAACAGAACTGTTTACAGCCCTACGGACAAATGAAGTTATATCATTTGCAGGAAAACCAATACAACTTGAAAGTATAGTATTAAGAGAAGTAAGTCAGTCTCAGGAAGAGAAATGCCTGTTTTCTTTCAACTAAGGGATTGAAATTTGGCTTTTAATAATTCCAGGTTACAACCTATCATTTCAGGGAAGTCAAAATGCAGGACTTTGAAGCAACTCATCATATCAAATCCATAGTCAATGGCAGAGAGCAAGAAATTGATGTATCTATGCCTCTGCTCATGTTCTCCTCCTTTTATCATTTCAGCCCATGAAATGATACTGCAAATATTCAGGACAAAGGACCAGGTAAGAAATCAACTTTGAAAAATCAGTAGCATTTTTTGTACACCAGTGACAAATACTGTAAGAGTGAACATACTCCCATTCAAAGTAGCCTCAAAGAAAATAAAATATCCAGAAATAAATCTAACCAACAAAGTAAAGAACTGGTACAATAAAATCTTTAAAACTCTGAAGAAAGTGACTGAGGAAGACACTAGGTGGAAAGACTGCAGTGTTTATAGATTTATCAAATAAATTTTGTGAAAATGAACACTCTACCAAGCTCATGTACTAATGTAATGTAATCCCAATCAAATTTCCTACAGAATTCATCATAGAAACAGAGAAACTGTCTGAAAATCTGCATGGAAGCAAAAGAGTTCCTGATAACCAAAGAAATACTGAGTAAATAAAAAAATGTTCAAAGGCTTGCATTCCAGATTTCAAGATATATTAGAGACATAATTAAAAAAAATCAACAACAACAAAAAAAACCACAGTATGATACTGGGACTAAACCAGGCATATATATCAATGAAACACAATCTAAGACTCCCATATAAGCAGATGAAACTACAGCTATTCAATATTTGATAAAATTGTTAAAAGATTATATATGGAGAAAAGATAACATCTTCAAAAACATTTCTGGATAAACTTGGTGTTCTCATGTAGAAATATGAATTTATTACTGTATCTATCACTCTGTGCTGCTGGTTATTTTTACTCTTTAATATTTTAAAGATCCTGCCACCAAGCTCCCAAATATGGAGGCTTATTCTTAATTATAAATATCTGGCCCTAGCATGGCTGGTTTCTAGCTAGCTTCCCTTCACTTAAATTATCCCATCTACTTTTGGTCTCTGGGATTTCCATTCTCTTTCTTCTGTAAATCTCACTCTTACTCTGCAGCTTGCTGTGTAGCTGGGTGGCTGGTCCCTGGAGTTCTCTTCCTTCCTTGGATACTTCTTCCTCCTCACCCAGATTTCTCCTTCTATATATTTTCTCTGACTGCAGTCCTGCCTATGCTTTCTCTTGCCTTGCTGTCAGCCATCCAGTTCTTTATTAGACCATCAGGTATTTTAGACAGGCACAGTAGCACAGTTTCACAGAGTTAAACACAATGTAACATAAACAATAGTGACACACCTTAAAATAATATTCTACAACAGTCCTGTATAAAAAAATAAATTCAAAATGGGTCAAAGACTTCAACGTGAAACCAGAAATGCTGACACTGTTAGAAGAAAACAGGTAATACAAGACAATGGTGCAAGAAAGGACTTCCTAAATTGGTCTCAGTTTCCTCAGGAATACCTCACAACAATCGACATGTAGGACCTCATAAAATTAAAAACTTCTATAGAGCTAAGAAATAATCACCCAAGTGCAAATAACCCCCCCCCACAGTGGATCTGACAGGAAGTTGATATTCAGAATATATAAGGAACAAAAATTTAAATTGAGGTATGGATCTGAAGAGAAAGTTCTTAATAAAAGAAATAGACATGTTTAAGAATATTTTTAAGTGTTCAAAAATTCTTAGCAATTAGGGAAATACAAATTAAAGGTTATTTGAGATTTTACTTTGTCCTGGTCCGATTGCCTAAGATCAAAGAAACTTCCAACAGATGTCTGATTGAACCCAAGGGGACTCAACAGGATAGAAATTATGCCTGGTTCTGTAAACCAGGCCAACCATCTTTGCCTAGTAAGTCTATAGGCCTGAGGAGAACCTATAATTGTCATTTTCCTAAGCCAGTATAATTCCTAACTTCATTATAGATACTCATCCTTTTACATATACATAAGTGCAGTTTTCAACCTTCAACACAGAAGTCCCCTTTTTTTCCCACAGATAGAGACAGTTAGAAAGTCCACAACTGGAAAATGCAGAGATCACCTGACCTTGGGGTGCCCAACCCCAGTGATACTTCTCTAAAACAATTTCACACCAGCTTACCTCAATAATCAGATCGGTGAATACCTTAACCGTCATCAAAATGGAAGCAGATGTAAAGACACACAGCTAAACACCAGGAAGAGCTTCCAGAGCCCAGTCAGAGAGAGAAGTGAGATTCGAGGAGCCAGGGCATCAAGATCATGTTGGGGAAACCTACAGAGACAACCAAACCAAGCTAGTGGGAACTCATGAAATTTAGATCAACAGCTATGGAGCCCACATGGGACTGGACTAGGCCTTCTGCATAGTGAGACAGTTGTGTAGCTTGATCTGCTTAAGAACCTCCCTGGCAGTAGGATCAGAATACATCCCTGGTGCATAAGCAGGATTTTTGGAGCCCACTACCTACGATGGGACACCTTGCACAGTCTTAAGGCAGGAGGAGGGACTTGGACCTGTCTCTACAAAATGTATCTCTCCATGGGAGGCCTTACTTTCTTGCAGGAGGGAATGAGGAGTGGGTGGGGAGGGGGGCTGGAGGGACAGGAGAAGGGAAGAGGGGGATCTTTGATTGGTATGTAAAATTAATAAAAAGAAATTTTATGCTTTGCTTTGGCTCACAGGTTGAGTACAGTCTCTCATGGCTGGAAAGGCAGGGCATCAGGAGCATGAGACAGCTACTCATAGGTTGTCTAGTCAGGAAACAGGGTGTTCACTTTGATTCTTTCTTTTTCTTTAGGCTAAACCTGCAGCCCAAAAAAATGTTGTTGCTCACATTTAAGATGAGTCTTACCCCCTCGGCTAAACTTATTTAGAAAATCCCTCAAAGATATGCCCAGGAATGTGTTTTCACTGTGACTCTAAATCTAATCAAGGTGACACAGGCCATGTCAGGGTTGCAGAAGAGAGGCATGACAGAGCATCCCTAGACACACAACTGATTGCCTTTATCAGCATCTGTACTTCTTAAAATGGCTTTATTGTGAGTTATATCTGGAATATCCAAGCCTAGTTATAAGGCTTTGTGCATTATTCACCTTGTTCATATACTTTTCTCATCATCCTACCTGAAGCTCCTCCTAGTACTACATTTACTGATAACTGAACTCCTACTGCATCTTGGAAAAAATCAGTATCTATAGGTGCTGTTACTTAAACATGTTCAGTGCCATGTAGAGAGTGCATTTTATTAAACATTAAATAGGTAGAGGCCATCATTATCTTTAATTTTTAGTAAGGGGCTGTTTGTAAAGCAATTCTATAATAATGTCATTTTTTTTTTTTTTTTTTTTTTTGTTTTTTTTTTTGTGATTAGTTGTGCCCAACACTTACAGGGCTCTGATTTTAAAAAGCCATTGTCTGAGTCTTAGTTACTTTTCTATCACTGTGGAAAAAAAAAAAAAAACATGACTAAGGCAATTCATTTTAAAAAGAAAACATTTAATTGGGGGCCTGCTTATTTTTTCACTGGGTGAGTCAATAACCAGCATGGCTCAGAGGATGGCAGCAAAGTAGGCATGATATTAGAACAATAGCTGAGAGCTTACCTCTGGTCCACAAGCACAAGGCAGAGAGATAGAAAGCTAACTAGGAGTGGTGTGGGGTTTTGAACTCTCATCTAACAAGGCTTTACTCCTCCAAGAAGGCTACAACTCCTAATCCCTCACAAACAGTTCTACTAATGGGAGACCAATCACTTAAACGTATGAGCCTATGGGAGCCATTCTCATTAAAACCAACACACTGTGACACTATTTACAATTTGTTTTGAATTTCTTTTTTACTTTTGTTTGTTTCATTGTTTCTTCATATAGTGTCATATATGTCAGGATGGCCTCAAACTCACTATGCAGCCCAAGAGGACATTGAAATTTTGATACTTCTATGGTTACCTCTCAAGTGCTGAGTTAACAACTGTGCACCACTGTGCCTGGTTTACACAATGCAGTGGATAGAACCCATGGCTTCAGGCATGATAGGCAAGTACCTTATCATTAGTGTTGCATCTCTATATCTTAATTTTGTTTTTTAGTATAGTTATTTGACATTGTTGTTTGCATAACATAGTCATAAAAGACATGTAGACTAGCTTCTTATGTGCTACAAATGAAGTTTGACTGTGGTATAAACAGGTGAGAAGAGGAGGGAAAATAATTTGGTAGTAGTTTCTGGGGACAAAAGGAAGACAGGAAAAGAACTTCACACCACGATACATGCTTAAAGAAATAGAACAAGCCATAGAGTTTCTTCCTAAAATTCTGTTATTAATGAATGCCCAGGAAAGGTTTCAGCACATCTTTTTTTTTTTTTGGCTAAAAATGCATATTTCATGTTTTAATTAATTATTTTATGTTCTATATATTACTTTAGCTTATAAATTCAAATGGGGTTTTAGAAGTCCTTCAGGTAAGAAATGAATTCCATAAATGTAATACTCTTATTAATCTAGGTAATTAATATTTAATTTAAAATTGAATAATTAAACCTGTCCTAATTTCCCATTTTATGGTATTTCTGGAGCTCATACTTACTTTCATGTCCAGGCCATAGCACCTCATCTCTGGTCTTCCTTTTGCTTTGAAATACCAAGAGCTGCACTCCATTTGCACTTAGACTTTCTCCTTACTAGCACTTTTGACAGCATGTCCCATATGCAGGTAAGGGTTGCTCTGAGCAAAAGGAGCTACTGGAAGGTGTCACAAAGTGGAGGAATAACTTATTTTGTTCAGAGAAACCCTTCATGACATTGGGTGATGTCATGAAGTGAAGTATTGGCAACTGTATGTTTATATGCCAACTGTATATGGCAACTCAAGTGTTATTCACTGGGATCTATCTACCTTGTTGTTTCAGGCAGAGTCTTTCCTAGAATCTGAAGATCTCCAAATTGGCTAGCTAGCTGGTCAGCTTGTCCTCAGAGATCCTTTTGTCTCTACCTCCCTATGATGGAATTAGAAGCATAAACCATCACTCCTGCCTTTTTATATTAAGGTTTAAGATCTAACACAGAACTCATATTTATGCATCAAACTATTTACTGATTTCCCTAGCCTCAACAGCTGGACAGGAGGCAAGATCACTTATAATTCACACAACAATATATGCTGCACTGCTGTCTAAGCATGGGATACCATCACTTTCCTCATCAAATTTAGTCCACCATGGAATATATTACCAAGCTACTTCATGGCCATCATACACAGGAGAATATGCATACTATCATCTTCATCCATCAGAGAGAATCTTCTACTCTACCTACTGCCATGTGTTACTATCTTCTTCTTGACTATAATAACATGAACATCTTCTTCATTGAGCCCGGGCCATGTGGCTCAGCCTGATGAAAACAGTGGGATGGGCTTGTTTCTGGACACCCAAATGGATTATGCTCCAGGTACAAATGAATATATTGAAATATTTTGAGGTTCCAAACATGGAAAGCTACCAAAGCAGTTCCTATCTGTGTTGCCTACAACAAAGTGCAGGAAAGCACAGATTATTCACCTTTATTACCATATTCAATCACTACAGCCTCTGATTGAGAAGGTGGGCTCACAGCTTTGTATTGGAGGAGTTTTTTGTTTTCTCCTTTACTTTTACAATGGTGGATATATAATAATTTCCCAGAATGTTCTTATTTGAAATATAGTTAAAACTCTGGTTGAAACTCAACTGCTTTACTTCATATCTCTTTGTACTTTCATTAGTGTGTGTGTGTGTGTGTGTGTGTGTGTGTGTGTGTTTGTGTGTGTGTGTGTTTGCACATGTGTGTCTATGTACAGCTGTGCGTTTGTGTTCATATTCCACAAGACACATGATGAGGTCAGAAGACATCTTGCATAAGCAGGTACCAGAAATCAAACTCAGTTCATCAGACTTAGTGAGAAGTGCCTTTATCACTGAACCATCTTGGTAGCACCAAAATCGAAACATTAAATAAAATATTTATTTAGCATGACATTTAGGGTGTTTGGCCATCCAATCACCAGACTAGATCAGTTTGGGTTTTCTCTTGACCATTGCCAGTAGTCTACAGTGGAGGTATCTTTGTGGATGCAAAGAGCCACAGCCAGGCCCCAGGTGGAGCTCCAGACGTCCAATTGGAGAGAAAGAGGAGGGATTGTATGAGCGAGAATTGTTGAGACCAGGAAAAAGCACAGAGACAAATAGCCAAACTAATGAAAACACATGAACTGTCAACCAAAAGCTGAGGAGCCCCCAACTGGATCAGGCCCTCTGGATAAGTGAGAGAGTTGATTAGTTTGAACTGTTTGGGAGGCACCCAGGCAGTGGAACTGGGACATGTCCTTAGTGAATGAACTGGCTGTTTGGAACATGGAACTTATGCAGGGACACTTTGCTTAGCCTGGGAGGAGGGGACTGGACCCACCTGGACTGAATCTACCAGGTTGCGCTGAATCCCCAGAGGAGTCTTTGCCCTGGAGGAGATGGGAATGGGGGGGTGGGCTGGGGGGAAGGCGGGGGCAGGAGGTGGGAGGACAGGGGAACCCATGGCTAATATGTAAAATTAAATTAAATTATAAAATATAATTTATAAAAGGAAATTCTATATAAAAATATTTGAAAGTTGATTTAATTTTCTATAATTCAACATGATTCAAATAAGTAACTGTTGAGTGTTCAATTCCAAACCAGAGACCAATATCATTCCCTACCAATTATTCAATTCTCCAAGCTGAGGCAACATTTTAGTGATGTGCAGAAAGAATGCAAGAGTTGGAGTATGGGAAGGAATGCTGTGAAATTCTGTTACATGACATGTGTAGTAAATATAGGAACCCACAGTAGTTGTTGCCAGTACAAGACCTAGACTGTCAGCATTGCAGCATATAATGGGATGGAGCTCACAAATCACTAGTCTTCTGTGATGGCTATTGATAGTTCAGAGTTGCTGTGTGGGATGGAAGTAGTATTCCCAAGTGACATGGACACTGTTTTTTGTCATTGCTTAAGTAAATAATCACCCCATATGTTCATGCAAGGGAATGTTTATCCATAATTAAATGTAGTAGAATATAAAACTGTAAAAACAGAAAAGAGATTGTGTCAACAAGGTGGCTTAACAGGTTTCATAAAGATGTTACTGCCAAGCCTAATGTCACTAGTTTGTTCTCTGAGACTCGTGTGGTGAAGTGAGATAATTGACTCCTTGACATCACAGGACCAGTATGACCTGGGTGCCCCCACCTATGAAATAAATAATTTATTTTAAGACAGGAAAGTAGGAGTATTTTTTTGAAGAAGTGACTCAGTGGGAATGGAAGTGTGATGAGAGCATGATGGGGAAGAATATGACTTAACTGCATTATACATAGGTTTTTGAATATTGAAAGAGTAAGTTAAAAGACTAAAAAAAACCCAGAAAATATTGTGAGAACATTCCAACAATAAAGGAACAGCTAAGAAAGTTACAGTGTAATCCTTCATGAAAATAACTCACTTATTGCATTTGTTTTTAGTCATTTATGAAGCATGCTTATTTACATGCAAATATGTCTGTGCTGTACAGTGACGTACAAATATGAAATAGGCAAATTCTAGGGTTTCACTCTATTTAATTATCTCTCTCCTTTAGAATCCAAGTTTACCATAATTTCCAAATTGCTGTTCCATGTATTGCTCTTCTGTTAATAGATGTATATATTTTGCTCTAAGAATTCTTTTGTTATCAAAGATTCAGCCCTGGGGACCCCTATGACTTTGAGCACTTGGGAAATCCCTCTGACCCTCAGCATGTGTACACGAACTAGGCCTTGATATTTTATTTCTGCATTATACAGAGATAGGGGTATAACTTTAAGCAACTTTCAAAATGGTTGAAATGGTATTGATATTTTAATTATATTATAAAATGTATGTACATGTTTCATTTTCTCAATAAAATAGATGTTTCTTTTCATAAAAACTAAATTGCTTACTCTGAGAAAAATTAATTTCAATCAAATATCCTAATATTTCATTATGCACTTTCTATGTGTTCTGCTTTCTCAAATTCCAGGATTTTAGTTGATATAAAAATTACATTTAAATTTAGATGTTTATTGTGTAGAAAATACCTACAGGTCCTCAAAATTAAAAGAATCCTCACACAGTAATTTCTTCCAATGATGATATTATTTAGACAGAATACTCAAGTTTGTCTTTGGGCAGTATAGATGTTAAGCCTCATCCAGATATTCCCCCAGTATGATATCATATCACTTTGAGAATTTTGGACAGTTTCTTTTTTCTTTTTTTTTTTTTCTTATGTGTTTTAAATTTTATACATCAGCCAAACACATAAGAAAAAAAAGGACAGTTTCTTTTTAATCAAATTATATTTTAATGTGGTGTATGAGTGTGCTGTATGCATGCATGTATGTACATGTATTTGTATGTACAAATATTTATGCAGATGCACACAGGTGGGAGACAGAGGGACTTCTGGTGTCTTCCTCTATCACTCTCTGCCTGAATTCCTTAATAGAGGGTCTTTAAGTGAACCTTGCTCTGGATATCACTCCATATAAATAAAATGCTGATTGGCCAGTAGCCAGGCAGGAAGTATAGGCAGGACAAGCAAAGAAGAGAATTCTGGAAATAGGAAGGCTGAGGCAGAGAGATGCTGCCAGCCTCTGCCATGACAAGTGAGATGTAAGGCACTGGTAAGCCACAAACCATGTGGCAACTTATAGACTAATAGATATGGGTTAATTTAAGATATAAGAACTAGATAACAAGAAGCCTGCTGTGGCCATACAGTTTATAAGCAATATAAGTCCCTGTGTGTTTACTTGGTTGGGTCTAAGTGGCTGTGGGACTGGTGGGTGAGAGAGATTTGTCTTAGGGCCAGGCAGGACTGGAGAAAACAGAACCTAGAACTGCAATTATTTTTTCCACTGGATTAGTTCAGAGATACACTGGACTTACTGTGAGTCAGACATCAGCAAAAAATCCATTAGCAACCTTGTCTTCATAAATCTTTACTTTAGCTTCGGGGTCACAATGTTTCTCTGGATCTGCCACAATCAGTGTCAATTCAGAACCAGCATCCAACAGACCCTGGAGAATGTGATTGTTTCCATTCCCCCAGTGTACAGTTACCCTTATAAAATGTCATAGATCCCTCTGGGAAAGAATTGGAGAAAGGCTAACTGCAACACTTTTAAGTATCTTATCAAAGTCTTTCTTTAGGATAACCTGGGCATCCTTTCATTCAAGGGGTTCTGGGTCTGCAAACTAGCTCAAATCTGGAAATTGATTAACTGGCTGAGATTGCCTTTTTCCATGATCCAATGAAGCCTTTCTTTCATTTGTTTGAAAACTTTTCTGCTTACACAGATCAAACAGAAATGCAGTAGGTTTTATGTCTATTTCATGCCTTGAAATGTGATGATTGATTAGCCAGGAGCAAAGGTCCATTAAAGTCAAAAGTTGTGCTATTATAAAACTCATGTTGCCTGTGCTGACCATGATGGGTTAGGCCATTATGAACATTGTTTTGTTTGTGTTTCCCATTATGATCACATAGGCCCTAATATCTTGGGGCCCATTGCTTTCAATTTATCCAATTGAGCAGCAGCATCTCTAATCCTAATGTGTGGCACAAAGAAAAGGATGACAATAAAACTATTTAAATATGCTGGAGCCCCTCTTAACATTTTGCATCTTATAGGATTCATGTCTTCTGGGCCTTCCCATTGTGTGCCCTCTCAAGCTTTGCAGTTTCCCTGAGCCTTAAAATCTCTTCATCAGTACTAAGCCAAAGGATATAAGGCATATCCAACTTCTTTTCAATAGGCCATATTTTGATAAGTGCTTCAGCCAACCATTCAGTAATCTTTTCACATCTCTTTTAACTGTGTAAGTTTCCATATTAAACCTAAATCTTCACGCAGAGTGCCAATAACAATAAACTCAGCCTGATGCAGTTTTATTTTCCTTCCACTATTATCCCACTCCCTTAAAATCCATTCTCACACATATTCCCCAGACTTCTTCTCAGCTTCAATAGGACCTCCAAAACATCCCAAGTTACAAGATCCCACTCTTTACAAATTAAGACCCTTACTTCAACTACTAACACCTTCTTAGGATGAGACTTAAATTTTTGCTAAATTTCACCCAACCTAATAATAAAATCTTCAGTTTGATTTCCTGAGACTTGAGCTCTGTGGATGTTGTAGAGAAGATTCTCTTCTAGGACACATTTAGAAAACTTTAGACTGCTTATTCACTTCTGGAACAGGTCAACTTTATCATTTAATTCATTATTGTCCTTCACTGCATTCTGGTGTTCTGAATTTGGTTAATTTTGTCATGGAGCTCCTTCTTATCCTTGAGCAATTTATCCAGACATATTAAGAACAACCAACCAGCAGCGTCATTTTCATTATATTCCCCTAAACTGTCAAAAGTTACATATATAACATTTCTAAATCCATTGCCACTCCTGATGAATTAAGATAATCAAAGGCATTTATCTATTTCACTTTGAAATATAGTTTACACCATAAGCTTTTAGTACTTTCCAAGCTCCCAGGAAAAGAGTGACTGGAGAAGCTTCAGTAGCTGAAGGTGCTGGTGAATTAAAAGCCTATTGCAGATACTTAAAAGATTTGTGCTTATACTTTCTCTCTCTAGAACCACTCTAATACCAAATCTGTATTAGTCTGGCTTCTCTAAAGTGACAGAACTCTCCATATATATATATATATATATATATTGGAATGACTTACAGGCTGCAGACCAATAATGACTAGTTGTGAATAGAAAGTTCAAGAATACAGTAGTTGCTTAGTCTAATGAAGTTGTGTGTCTCAGCTGATCTGTATATGCTGGCGTCCTGAAGTAATAGGAAGCAGGCCAAAAAACAAACCCTTCCTTCTTCCACTGTTCTTATATAGGCTTCCAGCAGAAGGTATGGTCCAGATTAAATGTGTACCTTCCAGTCTCAAGGTCTGAATTAAAAGCACAGGATCCAGATCAAAAGCCTGTATCTTCTTGCTTCAAGATCTTGACCAAAAGCATGTTCCTTTCTTGTCTCATGATCTGGATCACAAATGTGCCTTCCATTTCTAGAATAGAGTTAGTTCCAGATGTAGTCAAGTTGACAACCAAGAATAGCCATCCTAAGGCACTAAGCTTTAAGTAGACAGACATGCTGCTATCTAATACTTACTACATCAAATTCTTGCATTTGTAGAAATGGGTATATGAGGATGAGTAAGTAGACCATAGAGTTCAAAAATAATATGAGTGTAGTAGATTTTTGGAAGAAAGAAAATGAATGAGTGTTTTCAGTGAGGCATGTCTTTGGCTGCTTCTGACCACTCTTCTTCTGTTTGCACAAGTAGTCTTACCATCCAACTGACTTCATACCAAACCAAATAACAACGACAGTACAATTATCCAGGACACAGCAAAGTACTGTGAGTAATTTTAACTGGACTGGAGAGATGGCAAAGTGGGAAAAGTTGTTTTTCACAGGCCTGATAAGCTGCACTCATGATACTGAACTCAAATGTTCAAAGAAGACTGACTCACAAAAAATTGTCTTCTGACCTCTACATGTGTAGTGTGGCAAAAGTATGCCATCATAAATGCTGTTAAAAAATCATCACTGCATGCTGGAGAGATATCTCAGTTGACAGAGCAATTTCTTTGAAAGCATGAGTATCCAAGTGCCATCCTCCGAACCCAAGAAAAAAGCTGGGCATGGGGACATAGGCTTGCAGTTCTAGAGATAGAGAGGTAGAGACAAGAGATTTCCTGGGGCTCAGGGATTCCCACCAGACTCAAGTTCAGTGACTGATTATATCTCCAAAGATGGAAAACAGCTGGAGAAGATAGCTAGCATACCTCTGTGTGCCACGTGCACGTGAATACACCTGCAAACACATGAGCAGATACCCCATATAACCCCAAATATAAAAAATATTGAGTGATACCTGAAAACTCTCTTCACAGTAAGCCCCTGGTGTAACCTATGTTAGCACCCAGGAAGAAATTCAGTAGCTGGAAATAAACATGGTTAATCTCTTCCATTGAAAGCAAATTTCCCACAGAAAAGTCTACATGTCAACTTGTTTCTTCTGTAAACCATCACTTTTGCATTCAGTGTGGCTGAGAACAGAGTTGGAGTGTGAGCCATATCCTTCACTGAATCTAAATCTGCCTTCTCCTTCCAGACAACTCCCTTCCCTCTTGTCATGCAGCTTTGTACACTACATTCAGTTTCCTAATATTCTCTTCCCTCTTCCCCTACTCCCTTTGCTGGCAACTAACATGTTATATGTCAGGACAGCTGCTTGTGTTGCCCTTGGTGTTGGGCAATTTCTTTCCCTGTTGTGCTATTTAAACAACATGTCTGGCTTCCATTGTTAATGCACCTTTGCATTCCCTTCCAAATTCCTTTTCCCCTCTGCTTATAACTCACTAAGGCAATTGAATTTTTTAAAATTTAACTATAACATAAATTTGGCTTCTTAAAAACTGTAACTGCCTGAGTGGTTTTAGTGGATGTTAGGAGACATAGGCCCTTAGGAGGAGATGGCCTGAGGTGAATGGTGGGGAGTAGCTCTTTCCATTTAACTGAATAAACCAAATGGGCTTATCCTAAGTGTACAACTTCAGGAACCTCATTCCAGTACCTCCTGAGGGTAAGAAGCTTTGGACATAGAAGAAAAACCTGAAGCAGAAGGCCTAGAGTGTGCTTCCTGGGAAGCAGGACAACTGCAACAACAACACAATTATAATACTGTGCAAATAAGTCCATAGTAATAGCTCCATGCTGCTGCCTACAGCCTGAAGAATTCCCTTTTATCTCAGAGGACTTCACTCAAGCAGAACCAAGAGTCCTAATGTTGATGATGAAAAGAATTTCAGCCACTATAGATTATTCAGGAAAATCTATCACATTATGGCAATCAGGAAAATGTATTTAAAAAGCTATGAAGGAGCTACCCTATCAAGATATGTCATTACTGGACATACATCTATATCCTATTACAGAGATATCTGCACATCCATGTTAATTACTTGTAGAGAGCTGCGTGCCACACCCTAGAGATGGCACTGGCTTCCACCTTCCACCTTCCCGATGGTGAGCACTCTCGGTGGTAAACAACTCCATATTCGGCTTGGCTTTAGGATCTGCCTTGCTTCCGTATACCTGGACCTGTCTGCGATGCCCATGTGGAGGGTTAGGGTTGGCTACCCAGAGGCTATTAGGGCTGAGGGGGGCTCCCCCTGGGTTCAGAAGATTGTTCAAGGTTCCTGAATAAACTGCAGAAAGAAGAGCTCGGTGTTGCGTCTTCCTTGCTGGTCGACGTGGTGGCCCGTATGGGGAACTTCACTACTTTCAATGAGGGCTCAGAACTTTCTGCAGTCAGGGTGGTGCACCAGTAAATCCCAGGTAAATTGGGAACCCTTAACAAAAGCGGGGATAAAGGAAATCCCAGGTGAATTGGGAACCTGCGACAAAAGCGGGGAGGTTTTTGCTCTTCTCTGTAGATAAAGGGAGAGCGCAAGAGCACATCAATGGGTGGGCTAAAATGAAAGTAAGATTAGTTTTCCTTTGAAGCTGACGTAAATCAAACATGGGCGCTTCCTCGTCGCACCCAATTTTCCTGGCTCTTAATGAGCTATGTATTCAAAGAAATTAAAGATAAAAAGGAGTACCCTAGAGAGATTTTTGCAGGAATGTGATACCATTGCACTCTGGTTCGCAGTCTCTGGGAGTCTCAAGGCGTCCTCTTGGAAGAAGTTGGGCAGGGATTTAGACTTTGCCACTGAGCAAGGGACATTGAAAAGTGGAATCAGACCAGTATGGAAGCTTGTGAGAAGCTGCCTTGAGGACCAGAGGTTTTCTGAAGCAGTGGAGAATGGTCAAGCAGCCTTGGAGATGCTTCAGGAGGAGAGATCTGAAAAGGCTAATCGTGAAAAGGGGTCTAAGAAAGGGGGAGAGGAAAAGATAAAAAGGCTGTATCCTGCTTTACCAGATTTGGAGAACTTGGAAGGTTCCGAATCAGAGGATTTAGAATCCATCATTGAACAGATAGATAAGGCAACAATTAGAGGGAAAAAAAAAAGAAAAAGGAAGAAAAAAACCTGATAAGGGAATTTCCCTGTCTACAAGTTGTTCTGTGCCATCTGCCCCTCTGCCGTATGGGAATGGCGCTTCCGGAAGCTCTTTCAGCCGGGATGTGTGGAGGACAGTTAGAACTGAATTAAACTTAGCATGCCCGGTGTTTCAAGATCCACAGGGACAGTGGTATTATGAGCCTTTTGATTTTAAGGTGATAAAATCCTTAGCTGAGTCCATGCAGATGTAAGGAATCACAGCCTCTTTCACAGTAGCCCAAGTAGAGGCCTTAAACAGGCATTGCATGATGCCTACGGACTGGAGCAGACTTGCACGAGCTTGCTTGAGCCCAAACCCTTAATAGCCTTTCTGCTAATGTGGCCAAGCCCTGGATGTACAAAAGGGCGTTAATGCACAATTAAGAGGAGGACTCATGGTAGTCAATCAAAGGATTGATTTGGTGCAAGAGCAAATTGATACCCTTTGGCAGATTGCCCAACTCAGCTGTCAATGGAAATATGCTGGGTTGTGTGTGACTAGTATCCAGAATGAAAACTTTACCCGTGCTGCAAATCTGTCTAAACAGTTGTCCAGTTATCTTTTAGGCAATTGGACAGGAGAATTCGACAACCTGATGGACCAGCTAAGAGTGGCTATCGTTACAGTGAATTCAACCCAGGTGGATGCTGGACTGGCAGAAGGATTATCTACATGGATCTCTAATGCCATGAATCATCTCAAGGAGTGGGCGGGCTTGGGAGCCTTAGCAGGCCTTTTGGTGCTGGTCTGCCTGGCTTGCCTGTGGTGCATCTGCAGAGTCAGGGCCTCTCAACAGCGTAATACAGCCATGGTCATACAAGCCTTTACTGCCGTAGAGGCAGGACAGTCCCCTCAGGCCTGGCTGGCCACCCTTAAAAATTATTGATGTGCAGGATGCGAGGCTGGTGCACTGCACTTGGGGCACATGCCGTGATCAAGTCCCGAGAAGAGAATGTCTGATTGCATGTGGGTTGATACCCCAGTTCCCACCTCTGCAAAAAAGGGTATCAGACAGGTCAAGTGTTCTCTGGGTGGATGACATCTGGACAAACACCAGTACATTGTCCTAAATTTTTTCCACAGAGATCGGACCTCTACTCTTGCCTGCTTGTTTATAATAAGAAAGGGGGAATGGTAGAGAGCTGTGTGCCACACCCTAGAGATGGCACTGGCTTCCACCTTCCACCTTCCCGATGGTGAGCACTCTCGGTGGTAAACAACTCCATATTTGGCTTGGCTTTAGGATCTGCCTTGCTTCTGTATACCTGGACCTGTCTGCGATGCCCACGTGGAGGGTTAGGGTTGGCTACTCAGAGGCTATTAGGGCTGAGGGGGGCTCCCCCTGGGTTCAGAAGATTGTTCAAGGTTCCTGAATAAACTGCAGAAAGAAGAGCTCCGTGTTGCGTCTTCCTTGCTGGTC
Source organism: Onychomys torridus (assembly GCF_903995425.1). Lineage (NCBI taxonomy): Eukaryota > Metazoa > Chordata > Mammalia > Rodentia > Cricetidae > Onychomys > Onychomys torridus. The sequence continues at coordinate 91,911,461 of NC_050453.1, read as the reverse complement.
GAGGTGGTTGCGACAATTACTGTTCTATTCATAAGAGCTAGCAAATGGAATCAGCCATGATATCCATTAAAACTATTCACAACATAGATCTTAAGCATTAGTGTTAATCTCAGAAAATACAAGATTCACTAAAGTGTCAGTATGGGTGTCTCAGATGAAACTCTCTCTTCAGTTTCCTTACAATAGGTATATGTAGGATTCAGTTGGCTTTCCAGTTGTATTTCTAAATGTTACTGAGAAACACCTGTTTTCTTTTTAGCATTTTCCAAATGGTACATTTTATATTGTAAATGGTTTTGAAGGACTTATTGAAACTGATGGATGAGAAAGTTTTGTGGACTTAGTATGCATTGGTGAGTTTGGGAATTTGAGAGGAGTATTAAAGCTCAAGATTACAAGACATTTTGGTTTATTAGTAAGCACACACTCTAGAAGGATACATGACAGCCCCATATTGCATGAAAGGAGAAAGTGAGGTGACAATGGACATTAAATTCTCTCAGCTTCCTGACTTTAGATGCAATGAGACTGCTCAGCTCTCCCTCCTCATGACTGCACTTGTGCAATGCTCTGTGTGCCTAGGAGCCAAAAGCCAGAAGGAAGGCAAATTAAACACCTTCCCCTTTAAGTTTATTCTTGCTTGGGATTTTGTCCAGCAATGAGAAAAGTAACTGTCACAGCAGCATCTGAAATTCCTGTTTCTGTGACTATAACAGACTGTAACAGCAGGATCCTAGGTGAAGGGCTCCTTTTTTATTTTCCCAGCATCCCATTTCTATCCAGCTTCCATAAGCTTCTGAAGTCATCACATTGAACCAAGGTGGGGACTAGCACTCAGAGATTAGAGTATAAAAAAGGCAGTGGGGTAAGGATACATGAGAGAAGTCTTCAGACATTTCAAGTTGACTGTGAAGAACTCAGTGAGTTAAATAAAAATATAGTTTTACTAATGACTAAATAATCACTTTGTTATAGGTACAGAGAAAGTATCTAATGACTCATAAAGGAACAAGGAATCAAACTAAAAGGTCAGTGGAACAATTTAGGAGCCTGGATTCAGATATTAAGAACACTAACAGGGACACTTTGCTCAGTCTGGAAGGAGGTGACAGGACCTGCCTGTACTGAATCCACCAGGTTTAAATGAATCCCCAGTGGTGCCTTGATCCTGGAGGACATGGGAATAGAGGGGAGAGGCTGGGGGAAAGGTGGGGGGGGGGGCGGGAGTGGGGAGGCCAGGGGAACCCATGGCTGATGTATAAAATTTAAAACACATAATAATAAAGAAAAACAGAGAGATCTAATAACACCAACTGACTGAAGTACAGGCTTACACAAGGGTAACTCTCTTGAGAAGCTAATAATAACATCAGAATTCAATTATAATTTGGAGATGACTAGAAAGAAATTCCTCAAGTTGGATATATCTCAGGGTTTTGTGGATTATATATGTAGAATGATCAGCAAATGGCCATATGAACATCTTTAATCTAAACATGTGCACTATATGGTCATTGTCTTTCTACCATGTTGATTCTAAGATGGCACACAATAAATGACAGCAGAAAGTTAAAATGGTAAGGATCTCAGCAAAGAGAGAATACTATTTGATTGTATGAATTCATGTGTGTGTGTGCGTGTGTGTGTTCCTGAATCAGTTTACCATTGTATGGCAAGTGCGTGTTAGTTAGTATATGTATGCAGAGGCCAGTTTCCTTTTATTTACTTCTTTACTTCTTTACTTCTTTATGTATTTATTTATGTATTTATTTATTTATTTATTCATTCATTCATTCATTCATTCATTCATTCATTCATTTATTTAAGGCAGCCTCACTCACATACCTGAAGCTTACTAATTAGGCTAGTCTAGTGAAGCAGAGAGACCTTGAGATCTGTCTTTGTCTCCACAGCACCGGGATTACAAATATATATCTCCAGGCCTGGCTTTTTATGTGGATTCTGGGAATTGAACTCTGGTCCTGATGCTTGCACAGCAAAGCATTTGACTAAGCCATCTTCCCTGCTCTAGGGCTATGCAGTCTTGTTCTACTTTTTGTACCCATTGCCACTTAACACTTTCTGGATCTTGATTCTCATTAACTTGAACTCATCAATCTTCAGTACAGAGTGAATTTTAGTAGCTAATGAACCTTTTTATTAAATTTGGAAAAAAAATTCCCTTGTCATGGCAGAGTCCAAGTCACCAAGTTTCATCATTTCCCGAGAAACAAGTTGAAAATTCTAGAGCTTCACCCTCAAAAAATCAGCTTTTAAAAGACGTTTGTAAGTGTTAAGAATTTTGGCAAGTTCTTTGGCCCTGGATTAATCGAAGAGACATGACTTTGGGTGAGTCTATCAGAGTGTTTCCAGGAGTGGTTAACTGGGAGGAAAAGGTACTTTAGCACAGTGATAAACCTGAAGCTCCAATATGAAGAGGTTTGAGAGAAAGGAAGTGCTGTTTGGCCTGCCTTCAGTCCTTGCTGTTGAAAACACCTATTCTGCTCTTGCTGCTACTGCTGTTGCCACCTTTTGCTGCCATAAGAACTCAACTTCTTCAGCTTTTCCACTCATACTGAAGACATCCAGCCTTTCAGGGATGCTCCAAGCTTTCCAAACCAGGCTGGTGCATGTCTTAGGGTTACTATTGTTAAACACCATGACCAGAAGCAAGTAGGAGAGGCAAGGGTTTATTTATCTTACACTTCCACATCCTAGGTCATTATTGAAGGAAATCATGACAGGAACACAAACAAGGCAGGGACCTAGAGGAAGGAACTGATGCATATGCCGTGGAGGGAGACTCATTGCTTGATGGCTTCCTCGCATTGGTTTGATCAGTCTGCTTTTCTATAGAACCTAGGGCCTCCAGCCCAAGTATGGCACCATCAAAAATTGACTGGGCACTTCTATATCAATCACTAATTAAGAAAACACCCAACAGACATGCCTATAGCTAGATCTTATGGAAGCATTTAAAAAATACTTGGGTTCCTTCCTCTCAGATAACTCTAGTAAGTTAGAGTAAAATTCAGTCATCACAGTCCTCCTGAGACATCTAAACTGACAGATTGAGAAGCTACTGGATTCTGAGGATCCCCAGTATGCAGATAGCAATTGTTGAATTACCTAGACTACAACATATAAGCCAGTCTACCAAATCCATTTTAATATACGTTCTTTGCTCTGGTTCTATCACTTTATAGAAACCTAATATTACACAATAAATTCTGAATATAGTAATTAAATTATTTTTGTTATATTATGTGTACGGGCATTTCACCTACACGTATATGTCTGCCCAATTTCAGTGTTTGGTTCTCACTGACATTAGAAGGGGGTCTCAGATGTTCTAGAACTAGAGTTATAGCAACTTGTTCTGAGATGCCATGTGGATGGGTAATAACTGAACCACTGACTTCCACATTAACAGCCAGTGCTCTTAATTACTGAGTCTTCTCTCCAGCCAACTCTGAATGTATTCATATTGTAGGGTAGGTTGTCTCTATGCACTGGGCCAAATAAATCTCTCCTTTTTTTTCTACATTTGTGTCTTTTAAAAAAAAAAAATTTATAGTTTAATTTTATGTATCAGCCATGGATTCCCCTGTCCTCCCTATTCTACACCCCTCCCTCTAGCCCATCCCCAATTCCCATCTCCTCCAGGGCAAGGACTCCCCTGAGGATTTAGCTCAGCCTGATGCATTCAGTACAGGCAGGTCCAGTCCCCTCCTCCCTTTGTCCAGGCTGAGCAAAGTGTCCCTGCATAGGCCCCAGGTTCCAAACAGCCAGCTCATGCACAAGTCCAGAACAGGTCCTGGTCCCACAGCCTGGGGCCCTGTCAAACCATTCAAGTTAACCAACTGTCTCACTTATCCAGAGGGCCTGATCCAGTTGGGGGCTCCTTAGCTATTGGTTCATAGTTCACGTGTTCCCAGTAGTTTGATTATTTGTCCCTGTGCTTTTTGCAATTATGGTCTCAACAATTCTTTCTCGCCGATTGGACACCTGGAGCTCCACCTGGGTTATGGCCATGGATATTTATTTATTTTAATTTATGTGTGGGAAGGATGGCTTGCTCCATAGCATGACTGTGGAGGTCAGAGGACAATTTGGATGTGGGTTGCATCATTTCTCTTAATGAACCATGTGGGTTTCATGGATTGAATTTAGGTCTTTAAATTTGAGGACAATTACCCTTACTTGTATTGTTGAGTTTTTTTTTTTTTAATTGTTAATCAATTCAACCAAGAGTCACTTGGGAAGAGAGAACCTTAGCTGAAAAATTACCTCAATAAGATAGCCATGTGGGCATGTCTTTGTATAATTGTCTTCATTGATGATTGACGTGGGAGGATGTACCCCACTGTGGGTTGCACTATCCTTAAACAGGTGAGCCTGGACTGTGACAAAACACTTAGCTCACCATGAGTCAATGGAAAAGTCAGTAGGAAAAGCTCCTCCATGGTTTATGATTCATTTCCTGCCTAGAGTTCTTGCCCTGACTTTCCTTAGTGATGAACTGTAATCTGAAAGCATAACCTGAAATAAACTCATTTCTTTCACAAAGTTTCTTATGGCCAGAGTGTTTTTATCACAGCAACATGAAGAAAACTAGAACACCCAGTGAGTCATCTCATACCCTGAGTCTCTAAGTGAAGCTAAATTTAAAGTTGACCATCAGGTTCAGTACAGTCCCTTATGGTGATTGCTGGTTGGTTTTTGGTACATTTGAATGATGATCACAAGCAAATAGCTGAACATAAAGATTCCCATAGTTTGGCTAGAATATCCTGTGTAAAGTTGTGGCTAAAGAATGTATATTGAAACTTAAGGAAATCAGAGCCACTAAAACAAAGTCAAATACTTTATTCTAGGACAAAAGGAAAGAGTCCCAAGAGCACCTCAGACATTGGTATCCATCACAGACTCAGGAGTGCAATTTTTTTTCACTCATTTGAAAACACTTTGCTTTGAGAAGAGAAATAGAGCTTGCTGCCTCTAAGGGTTGCCCCATGAGATAGACATATCTTTCCTAGCACTAAGGTGGAATGTTTTTGCATTTCAGATTGACAAGGGATTGGACTTCTGCTGATTGCTCTTGATTGTGATCTGAATTAGAGTGAGAAACACCTGGGGAGTAAAACATGTCTTTGGATATGTAGCTAAGGACAGTTAGATCATAAGACCTTGGAACTAATGAATGATTTAATCTATGAGAGTATTCAATATTTGAATGTACTAATTTGAAATAATTGGTCCATGGATGATGAAGCTTGGTTGGAGGAAATAGTCACTGTGGTCAAATCCTTGGAATTATATCTTGTCCTGGCTCCTTTACTCGTTCCTCATTATACTGCTACTAATAGGAGCTAGTCACCCATACTATATACAGCTATATTCTGAAATAAGTACCTATTTTGTTTGTATGAGATAAATGGCTTCAGAAATACAACAGTACATAACATCTTAAATTTCCTAAGAAGTAAATCTGTTCTGATAGTGGTAGAATGGAGAAGATATACCATTTGCTAGCCAAAGATATACTTTGTTCTTTAACACATACATTCTTCTGAATCCTGTACCAAACTTTCTTGTATTTCAAATTAGATTTTTATCCACATTTCTCCAGGGATACATTGCCACTGAGCTGCACCTGAGCCTTTCAAATATTCTTGATTGGCTATACATAGGACATACCTGATAAAAAATTATTAAAAGCAATTGTAAATTTCATGTAGACAGAAAATATGTGTTGTAGTATTTCAAAAATTCTTTCTCTGTTTTTTTCATGCCATCTAAAATGCACACATTTCCATCTTGAGATGAATAAATGAGATGCATAATGTTCTGTGTTTTTGGTCTTAATAAATGTGAGCTCACTTGTGCAAAAATGCTGGGCTCAGGCAAGATTCTGAGCATTAAAAGATAACTTATTCCAGGTTTCCAGAAGAGAAAATAAACAAATAACAATTGCAATCCCTTGAGATAGGGTTTAATTATGGGTTGCATGAATAAGTATAGGAATATCCAGACTGTACCTGAACTACAGAGAAGAATTAAAAAAACATTTTTTATAAACATGTAGTAGGCAATTATATCAGCAAGCACAGATGAATAATTATTTATCCTCAGAGACTTAACTCCAAAGAGATGCTGATGTTGCCTATTGCCTTTCTTTGTCTCTCTTCCTATGTATAAACACAAGACTCCCTACACTCCCTAAGATCTTATGGAATCTATTTCTCTAGCTTTGCTAAAATAACTTATGGATGAGATATTTCCGAGTATTTAATTAGAAGTACTGCCCCTTCTGCCTTCACTACATAGAATATGGGATCATTATTCAGAGCCCACTCAAGGAAAATATTTCTAAATCAAATTATTCTTAAAGTAGCAAGTGGTTTTTAAAAGTGTAAATAAATATTCCAAATGGGGCGCATAAAACAATTAAGTCCCTATTTATGTCTGCTTTGCTACTAGGCACTGAGTTCTCAGCATGAGGTTGACCACTTGACACAGAATACAGGGAGTGCTGCATGTGAGAAGCAAAAGAATAGGATATCAGACCATGTTCTGGTGCTTAGCAGTAAAAGGTAGATTCACTGATTCATCAAATGGTACATTGGTATAATCATTACTTTGGCCTGCCTTGTGTTCCCTTTTTGAGGTGAATGGATTCCCATGTCATGTCTCTCTAGGAAAAACAATCTCATACACATTCAAAGAGCCACATTTTACCTACAAGTGATTGCCATCATAATGTGGTGTCTAGCAACTTGTTTTATTTCACTCATGTTATTTATTTTCACTGTTCAAACAAGGCAGACACAACATAGAAATCTGAGCTGGGACTCAGTTTTCCACTTACTTAGTTTTTTAAATTAGAATATATAAAGTATACATATTGGTTTCATTCTTACCTGTATTTAATGTCTTTTGATCTTTACTTCATATTGTGCTACTCCTCCTCCTGCTGAACCAACCTTGTCCCAGTTCAACTTTCAGCATTCTCTCTCCTCTTCAGACCCATGAGTTTCATTAGGGCTGTTTATAGGAGCATGGGCCAAATGTCATTTACAGGTACATGGACACTCCAACAGAGAATTGTGCTTCTTTCTTCCAGCAACCATTAATTTCCAGTAAATTCACTGAGTGACAAACAAACAAACAAACAAAATGAAAAACCAACCTGTGAGCCCCTTATTTCTGTGACAGGATATTGATGAGCTCAATCTTACATAGGTCTTGTGAAGGGACTTCCAGAGTGTATCAGCCACAACATGCTCAAAATGGCATCTTTGCAACATTTCCTAACAGTTACTGTGCACTTACCTTGACTAGAACATAGGCCTGCACACTTAGATCATATCCAAGAGCCAAAGTCATGCATGCATCTCAGCAGGTCTCCCCAGAACAGAGAATTAGGAAGCAGTCTTGGCAGTGACTTCACAACTCTCAATTTGTGGTACCTCACTCATCCATGTTCCTTTTTACATACACATATGCTGTGGTGAATTAATTAAATGATGTGAAAGTAATTGTCACACAGAAAAGCTTACAAAAGTTCAGGTTTCTCCTTTGTTCCTAGGACTGTCTCAAAACTCCTCTGGCAGACTGCTTGAGGGATTCCCTGAAGACTTGCTCCATGGGCCTCACCTGATCATTCCTGTCATGGCAGTTATTCAAAGTCTTCCTTTGTCTTCCCCACCCCCTCTCTCATTCTCCCTCTTAATAAATTTCCTCTCCAGGTTTTAAAGCTATCTTCCCCTTACCTCTAGGACTCCATCATATCTAGACGTCCATGTATTCTGTTGTTTCTGTCTAAGGATTTCCCTTCCTACCTTGATGTCCAAACTTGGCCAAACATTCTAATAAACATCCTGGAAGGTAGTCAGGTGTTGCCTTATTTTCTGGACTGACAACTGCTCTTAACTTGTACTTATGATAGTACCACCTGCATGTTGTAGATGCCAGAAGCACTGAATGACACGGTCACAGCTGAGAGGGAGGACAGGTAGTTATGCTGCATTAAACAAGGTCTGTGATCTCTCCCTGCCAGTCAACAGTTGTAAAGTGAGAATAATGACAGCTGTACTCTAAAGAGTTTTGATGAGTTAACAGCAAGAAGTTCAAAGCATTTCCTAGTACATCATAGGCACCAACAGCTTACAAATACATAGCACATGCTAAGAGTCAAGAATGGACTAGACACTTAACATTATCTCATTTAATTCAGTTTTAACAATGATACATTGTAAAGTGCTTCTGCATGTATAGATGTCAAAATAAGCTCAGTGTAGTTTAGTCACATAGAATAACTTAGAAAATGGCCTGGACAGAGTCTTCTTAGACTGGAGTGGCATTTAGTTGATGCTTTATTTTGAACACTGAGTTAGAAGACTTTTATAAAACTCTATTTTTAGTTGTAAGAGAAAATGAAACTTCTATCCATTGCTGGACCAACATTCCCTTACATTGAATAATTCTAAATAGGTACTTCTTTCAATTAAAGATGCAATGAACAGAAACATATGCAAATAAGCCAAATTGGGAATCAATCTCCCCCAAGACCCAGCTGTAGCACTCTTGGGCATATACCCAAGGAATGCTCAATCATACCACAAGGACATTTGCTCAGCTATGTTCATATAACTCAAAACATTTCCTAATATTAACAACTATTGAAATGGGTATCCTACAATGAATTCCTTCCATAGAAGAGAATCATTCTATAGATGTTTTGTGTGTTTTTTCATAAAAACATCAATAATAGTAGTAGTAGTAGTAGTAGTAGTAGTAGTAGTAGTAAATAATAATAAATTTAAGAATGTTGACAGAGGGCTGATATCCAGAATATATAAAGAACTCAAGAAATTAGACATCAAAATGCCCAACAGTCCAATTAAGAAATGGGCTATAGAACTAAACAGAGAATTCTCAACAGAGAAAGTTCAAATGGCTGAAAGACATTTAAGGAATTGCTCAACATCCCTAATTATCCAGGAAATGCAAATCAAAATGACTCTGAGATACCACCTTACACCTGTCAGAATGGCTAAGATCAAAAGCACAGAAGACAACTTATGCTGGATAGGATGTGGAGCAAGGGGAACTCTCCTACACTGCTGGTGGGAATGCAAGCTTGTACAGCCACTTTGGAAATCAATATGGTGCTTCCTTAGAAAATTGGGAATCAATCTCCCCCAAGACCTAGCTGTAGCACTCTTGGGCATATACCCAAGGAATGCTCAATCATACCACAAGGACATTTGCTCAGCTATGTTCATATCAGCATTGTTTGTAATAGCCAGAACCTGGAAACAACCTAGATGCCCTTCAACTGAAAAATGGATAAAGAAAATATGGTACATATACACAATGGAGTGCTACTCAGCAGAGAAAAACAATGACATCATGAGGTTTGCAGGCAAATGGATGGATCTAGAAAAAATCATCCTGAGTGAGGTAACCCAGACTCAGAAGGACAAACACAGTATGTACTCACTCATAGGAGGATACTAGATGTAAAACAAAGATGACTATACTGCTACAGAACTCCAGGGAGGCTACCTAGAAAATGGGACCCTAGGAAAGACACAGGGATCACTCAACGACAGAGAAATGGATGAGATCTACATGAACAACCTGGATGACAGTAGGAGTAATGAAGGGCAAGTTTTGAGGGAAAGCAAGCTTAGGGGAGCAGGAGATCCCAGCTGGATCAAGAACAGAAAGAGAGAATGAGGAATAATAGACCATGATAAATGAAGACCACATGAGAACAGGAGTAGGCAGAGTGCTCGAGAGGTCCCCAGAAATCCACAATGATATATCCTCTGTAGTCTGCTGGCAATGGTCGAGAGAAAGCCTGATCTGACCTAGTCTGGTGATCAGATGGCCAAACACCCTAACAGTCGTCTTGGAACTCTCATCCAATAACTGATGGAAGTGGATGCAGAGATCCTCAGGCAGGCCCCAGGTGGAGCTCCAGGTGTCCAACTGTCGAGAAAGAAGAGTTGTCTGCAAGAGCATGAATTGTTGAATCCAAGATTGCAAAAAGCACAGGGACAAACAGCCAAATGAATGGAAGCACATGAATTATGAACCAAAGGCTGTGGAACCCCCAGCTGGATCAGACCCTCTGGATAAGTGAGACCATTGAATAGCTTGATCTGTTTGGGAGGCACCCAGTCTGTGGGACCAGGATCTGTCCTTAGTGCATGAGCTGGCTGTATGGAACCTTGGGCTTACACATGGACACTTTGCTCAGTCTGGAAGGAGGTGACAGGACCTGCCTGTACTGAATCCACCAGGTTTAAATGAATCCCCAGGGGTGCCATGATCCTGGAGGACATGGGAATGGAGGGGAGAGGGTGAGGGGAAGATGTGGGGTGGGCGTGGGAGGGGGGAACCCATGGCTGATATATAAAATTTAAAACACATAATAATAAAGAAAAAAAAATAAAAAAAAAGAATGTTGAAACTTTACAGGGATTTTAGTCAATCAACATTGCTCTATTTGAACACATAAGAAAATGTGGCTGAATGGCAGTGAAACACACCTTTAAGCCTAGCACTCAGGAAGCAGAGGCAGGCAAATCTCTGTGTGTTTGAGGCCAGGCTGATCTACAGAGCAAGTTCCAATACAACTAGGATTACATTTTAAAAATTGTCTAAAAAAATACCAAAACATATGTTTGGATTCCTGTTATAAGAAACTTGAGGCTAAACTCTGAAGGCTGCATTTAGTGATTGTTGAATAATGAATGGAGAAGCAAAATGTTGATAGGAATGTCTGTGAATTCACACTGTTTGATTTAAAGAAAGTAGAGCAATTATGTTTCACTTTAACCAAACTCATGTAGTATGTTGACAGCATAATTTTAAATAAATAAAAGCTATTGTGTATTTATCATCTAATGTGACCAGGCTTTCTTCTGTATTCCTTTTTACATATTCTTCAATCATTCACACAAGACAGAGAATTCTTTCATTCGACAGATATCAAAGCAAAAAAAATGTAGAAGATTTACCAAACAATGCCACACAGGAAGCAACAGCAAAACTCACACTAATCAAGCTCTTAATACATGTCATTATCTTTTAGTTGTTTCTCTGATATTGATAACCATTAATTAATTATTTTAATTTATAAATAATCAATAATTAATAATCATCAATTTAAAAAATAAATAATGATTAATGATAAATAAATAATAACAAATAAGTCTATATATCTATTCTTGAACCAGCATCCTTCTTTTTATGCAACTTTCTTTCTTTTAATTAGGAAAATTTTCTATTCATTTTTCATATCAACCACAGATCCCCCTCTTTTCCCTCCTCCCACCCCCTTCCCCTCACAACCTATTCCCCATTCCATCCTCAGACAAGGTAAGGCCTCCCATGGTAAGTTAGCAGAGCATGATACATTCAGTTGAGGCAGATGTAAGCCCCTCCCCTGATATATATAGTAACCAGCACCCTTCTAAGCTCTGTAATACAAGCAGGGTGAAAGTAGGTACCATGTGAGAGAAAGTGTTCTTCCTGGGATGAATTAAACACATTAATCCAAATTGCTATGTGATAGTCAAATGCATAAATGTTATATGTTAGAATATACATGAGGAAAAAAAGCAAGTAGAGACAAAAAGATCTGGAAATTAAACAGGGTTATACCTGCAAGGAAATGAAAGAATGAAATTCTGCACCCTAGTGGAATTACTGTCATGTCACAGCTCTGTGAGAGGGTATAGCAGGATTTAGGATTAAAACATAGAGTCAAGAATCAGAGATACAGTTTATAAAAAGTGCCAACTTGTCCCCCATGCTTGAATAATCTCCGAATAAAACTATTTACAATTGCTACAACAAGTAAAAATAAGCAATGACTTATGCAGTAATCAATAGAAAGTGCATACCCCACTGCCCTGGACATGCTGGTTTGACATGCAAATGTGATAGTGATAGGACATTAGGTCTTTGAGCTTCCTGAACCCCAAGTAGATAAATGAGACTGATGCCCTCACAAAAGAGTCCTGGAGAAAACTTCAAGCACATATGATTACACTGAGAAACTGTCATATGTAACCATGAAGGTCAAGTCTTATTACTCACAGAATCTACATTTATCTTTAGTACAGTGAGAACTAAATTTCTGTTTTTATAAACCTTACACCCTATGGTAATTTGGTATAACAGATGTGACAAAGACAATTCTTCACAAAAGGCTTCTGAGGGTTGGCTAACGTGATCTCATTCTTGTTCCTGTTTGCAGTCTCTTTCCCACACACGCTACCTGCTTCCATTCATGTTTCTATCATTCTGACAGAGTCTCACTTTCTCTATTGTATTTCTTTCACTTCTTGTCTAGCTGAGTTCTGGTTACTCCAGATTTCCTGGGGCTTGTTAAACAAGCTTTGTGTGATTAATGTTCACGTGTATCTTCTCAGTGAGGCACTATAAGGGCTCATCTGAACAAGTATGCTTCAAGATAATGCTGGTACTGTAGGATCTCCCTCTACCTTCTCTTCCAGGGATGATTATCAGAGTGAGGTTTCAGCCTTGCAAATAGCAGAGACTGTTTGTGTCTAGAAGGAAGTAACATGAAATAGAAAAAAAGAAGTAACCATAATCCACATAATAAATCATGGTAGGATACAGGTAAAGATGGATAGGAATAAGCATTAAGAGGGTTAGAGCTCCTGAAGGAGATTTAGAACAATCTTACCATGAAAGAATTTATTGATGTGGGAGCTATGACTAGAGCTTGGGTCCTTGGAGCTTAGAAAACACAGTTAGATGGAACTTCAAGAGTTTATAATGATAATTACTCATAATAAGCCCAGGCATAAGAATGACATCAATTAAATGCCATATAGTTGACAGGACTTCAGTTTGGGAATATTAAAGTCAGGACAAAGAGAACTAGATAAGGAACAATATTGAACTTTGCTTATCATGTGGAACCATGGAAACCATCATTATCTACATTTTCCAGGAAAGCTATCAAGGTAACTCCTTTTGCCATCATAGACTGGGGAGAACATTAGTTCAGGCTCTGCTTCTTAGATAGAGCTAATTTTACTATATGCTGTCATGAGCCTGAGCTGCCTACCTTTCTAGTGCAGATAAAGAAACTCTAAGACAAATGATAGATTCTTGGAATACAGAGGCCAGAAAATGGCATGAATTGTCAGAGACCAGATGTAACAACCACATTATACACAAAGGCAAAAATGACAATGAGAATAACTTGCTTCTGAGATATGTTGAAGTACTAATAGATCATGGTATTTACTGAGGCAAGATAGGAAAATACTTAATTGTGGTATAAGTTGATTCATATAAAAAAGAGAAGAGGAAATAAAAAAAAGGAAGACATGGATGAAAGAAGTAAGTAATAAAGGGAGTATGACCTAATACCTAGCAAACAGCAGACATTGTTGCATAGAAATCACACTTCCCAATTTAAGGCAGGACATATGTCTAGATTCCATTGATTGGATGGGAAACTTAGAAAAAGGACTCTGCATGGCAAATATTCCCAGACCTTAAGAAAGGAGCTCCTGTAATATATCTATAAAAACTGAATAAAGGAAAAAGGAAACACCTTGTCTCTTTCAGAGTTCTTAGCTCTGAGGTTTGCAATTTTCCTAGTCACTGTTCTACTGCAGTGAAGAGACGCCTTGACCAAGGCCATTCTTATAAAAGATAGCTTTGGATAGGGGTTGTTTACTGTTTCAAAGGCTTGATAAATTATCATCATGACAGGGATTATGGTGCCAGGCATGGCAGCCATGGTGCTAGAGAAGTAGTTGAGAGCTACATACTAATCTACAGGCAGAGAGAGAGAGAGAGAGAGAGAGAGAGAGAGAGAGAGAGAGAGAGAGAGAGAGACTAGCCTTGCATAGGCTTTTGAAATCTCAAAGACCTTCCACAGGGACACACTTTCTCCCACAAGGCCACATAATTCTAATCTTTCTAATTCTATCAAATAGTTCCCCTCCCTGTAACAGCAATCTTAAAAAGGTTTTATTAATTTAAAACACACACACACACACACACACACACACACACACACACACACAGAGAGAGAGAGAGAGAGAGAGAGAGAGAGAGAGAGAGAGAGAGAGAGATATTGTGGTGAAATCTGAGATACCAGAAAAACAGCAAGCCATAGCCAACTCCTCATCCTCCAGAGTGAGACTTACCGTTTGCTCACACTTTATATATCTTTCTTTGCCCTGCCATCTTCCTTCCTTCCTAGTGCTAGGATTAAAGGTGTGTGCTTCCCAAATACTTGGTAGCAAAAGCATGAGATCTCAAGTGCTTGGATTAAAGGTGTGTTCCAACATGCCTGACTCTGTTTTCAGTGTGACCTTGAACTCATAGAGATCCATCTGGATCTCTGCCTCCTGACAGGATTAAGGGTGTGTGCCACCATTATCTTGATTCTATGTCTAATCTAGTGGCTGGCTCTGTCCTCTAGTCACCAGATAAGTTTATTAGGGTGCACAGTATATTGGGGTTCATAGTATATCACCACATTACCATGAGACTGGATGGGACACAGGAAAATTTCCAACTACAAATGGTGCCCATATGTGATGACAAGAGTTTCCTCATAAAATCTGAGAGAACTTAAAAAGAGATTCTGGAATAGGACTAATAATACCTTCCTAGTTCATGTCTTATTACTGGTCTTGATACAGAGATTCATTCCCTGGTCCCAGGGAGCTTCAGCAGCAGCATGGCATCTCCAAGCCTCACAGTGCACTGCTTGGCAGATTTAGCTTTGGATAATACAAGCAAAAAGAAGGTTTCTGGACTACATGCCGCTTGATGGTGGCATAGACCCACTTCTTCCCAGATTTGGCAGTGACCATGGCTCCCAGAGCTGGTGGTAAATGTATTTACACCATGTTGAAAAGCCAAATGGGGTGGTTCCAGAAGCCAGGGCTTCAGCTTTAATCCTAGCCACACAGCAGTTAAAACAATGATCAGAAAAGGACTATAAATACACAATAAAACACATTCACATGGAATAAACCCCCAAATGTAACTATGTGTGTAAAAATGTATGTGGGCTTGGAAGAGAGAGGAAAATTAGTATAGACAGTTATGTAAAGAAATAGATAGTTTTAAAAAATAAAGTCTTTAATGAAACAGTAAAAGTAATATAAAAGATAAGCCATGTAAAGATAGAAATTACACAGAGAGTCTGGATTATTATTGTCTTTAGGATTTTTAACTTCAGAAAGACATTTGATTTTAAAGGCTGCTGAGTTAAATATATATTATCTTGACTTCAAAATTTGTGTCTAAGGATATATTGCTGTAAGAGAGGTTCTGCTTTTATTTCCACAGAAGATGAGAACCTATGGATTGCTTCCAGGCTAATATGGTTTAATCAAACAAGACTCCCTGAAAGGTCTGTGATGGCAGCCATGGCCCAGATGATCCAACATCCAAAATCACCTTCAAAGCAATTGGCTGAGATGATCCATCCTCACAGAATACTACAGTCAAAATGTAACTATAATTCTTAATGTTCTCAGGATCCCCATAAGATTATTTATGCCCCCAACAGCAGGAAGTAGTATGTATGAAAAGCTATACCCAAATTCCCAAAATATTGTTTATAAATGTTTTATTTTTATTTAAACAAGGTTGATTGTAATGCAATCTCTCTCTAAAAAAGAAAAGGAGATAATATAGATATAATAAGATAAAATGGTAGATTAATGAATCTTCTTGTAAAGAGCAACAACTTGTTTCAAATGTTTTACATTGCTATGGATTTTAGTTTATTGATACAAATTTAAAGGTAATTTTGTTATTCTATATGTGTATTTCTACTCTTGTTTAAGGTATTATGTTTGGACAGCTCATTTGAAATGGTAAGGTATAATTATGAAATACAGATTAGCCAGTTGGCAGTGGTGCATGCCTTTAATCCCAGAGGCAGAGCCAGGCAGATCTTGGTGAGTTCGAGGCCAGTCATGTCTACAGAGTGAGATCCAGGAGAGGCACCAAAGCTACATGGAGAAACCCTATCTCCAAAAACCAAAAAATAAAAAAAAAAAGAAGGAAGACAGAAAGAAAGAAATACAGATTAATCATTAGTCATTTATGATAATCAAACTTACAGTCATATTAGTTAAGTTTTCTAGTTATACATAGATATATATCAATTAGGTAGGCAATCTTCAAATACTTCAAAGACTTACAGAATATGGCATTTAAAATGTTTTAAGAACTTAGGCTTTCTGGACAATGAGACACATGTGCTTTTGGCAGTACCAATTTACTTCAAAGAGGAAGATGGGCATCAAAGACACTCCATGTGGAGTTCATTTTCTTCTTAGCACAAAATGGCCTGATGGTCACAAAACTGTTCATGCCTGGACTGCTTGACAGCATGTTATATAAACTGTACATGCAGGACCCATAAAAAAAATGACCACTAAATTTTGTCAAAACAAGGCAAGATGGTCTTCCAGGCTCCTGCTTCACAGAGGAGACTGCCAGATATTCTATAGGTCATAGGGAAAACCACCTAAAAGTCTCTAGGCTTATAGGCTGAAGATGGATGCTCCAACATTACAGAGGAATTTCGGGTGACTGTCAAGGCATCCTGCTGACTCTGTCATTTATAGAATTATAGAAGTTGCTTGCAATGTGCATCCTGTTTCCTTAAGTATTACTATATCCTTCTGTGAACTTTGATGTAGTTGAAGAGTAGATAGTTGTATTTTTCATTGTTATGATAAAAGATAAATTAGATATGAAACTTTAGACTCACAAATATAGGATAGATGATAGAATATTTTCTTTAAATTTGTCAAATACAAGTAGACTAGTTATTGTAACTATAATTCTTGCCCTAAAATATGCAATTTTACTATGTTAAAGTTAAAACCTCCATTTTTGATTAGACAGAGAAGGGGAAGTACTTTGTGATATCTTCTGTATTCCGTAAATATGTGTTGCTCTGATTGCTTCATAAAAAAAGCTGCATTGGCCTATGGCAGGGCAGAATGGAGCCAGGTGGGAAAATCCAAAAGAGACAGAGAAAGGAGAAAGGAGAGTAAGAGGATACACCAAATCACTGTCCAAGGAGCAACATGTAATGGGATGCAGATAAAGCCATGGAACACATGTTGATACATATATTAATAGTTATGGGTTGACTTAAGTCATAAGAGCTAACTATCAAGAAGCCTGAGCTACAGGCGATAGATTTTGTAAATAATATAAGCTTCTGTGTGCTTACTTGAGACCAAGTGGCTGCAGAACTTGAGTGGGAGAGATTAGTCCTAACCATGGGGCTGGGCAGGACTAGAGAAACATGAGACCACAGGGCAAGGTAGGACCAGAGAAACTTCTAGCTACATCTTTTTAGTTACTAAGCATCCAAATATATGAGTCTATAGGTTATAATATTCAAACCACTACAGACATGAAATCAGGAAAAAAAAATATTACTAGAACTTAGGGAGGACCCTAAAGAGACCAGTTATGGTTGAAAAATCCAGGTTTAAGTCATCTCCCCATGGAGTTGATTTGTCTATATATTTTACATTATGTTTTCTCTAGTCTTCAAGTACATAATTGGCACATATAGATTTCATAGCGGGCAGGTCTTCCTTTGGTCCTTTGATCTATGGAAGAAGAGCCATATTTATAGTAAAAGTCCCTGAGATGGCCATGTACACAATTTCTTTGCTCAGTAAAGTTAGTAAATCAGAAGTGATGATGCACCATGTAAGCCTCAGGGAGATTGCACTGCTGTTGAAAATTTACTGCACTAAAGGATGAAGCAATGCTTCTCCCTTTTATTTGCACATTCAGCCAGCTTGTATAAACTCTGAGCACAAAATGTTTGTTGGGAAATGAGAGTGATCTATTATAAACAAACAAATGATGCTTATAATTTTAGCTACATCGTTGCTGTGGTTGATTTCTCCTGTAACAGGAATGTAACCTGTACCCTGTTATGGCAGTTCATCAGATGAATACATGCTTGCTTCCAAAAACAAAAGAAGTTATAAATCATGTGGAAGAATATATTAATAGTCTCTGCATAAAGTTAATTTGTCTACTTTCTGTCTTTGCATGGTTTAAAAGATCTTGGTAATCACTTACACAGTATTTGTGCACTGAACCCATAAATTCATATGTTGACCCATAATCACCAAGGTTAAGACATAAGAAGTGAGGCCTTTGACCATGTTGTTATAAAAGTGATGCAAAGCTGAGAGTAAAAATTGTTGTTCTTTATAGCCACTATGGCATTAATATGTTGTATAATCTCACTGTAGTGACAGCATAGAGTTAATATGATATAATGAATAGGATAACATAATAAAGACTCTGAAACACCTATTATGACACAAAAACACAAGAAAGAGGAGGGAAACAACAAAAGGCACTTGAGAGTTTGTACTCTGTTTATTTTCAGGGTTCTGGCGGATGGTGGCATGTTGAAACAGTAGTTCAAGAGTGAAAGACAAATTTTTCCAGCTCATACCTGCCACAAGCAAGGAAGAGGGCCCACTTCTGGTAAGTCATAGTTAACATATTTTGTACTTGATAATACCATTCTCTCTGTCTGATGAATTGACAGGTCTGACAATAAGATTCAGATCTTGACAAAGACAGACTTTTAAAAAACAGTTTTAAGTAGTATTAAAGTTACTGGGCTACTTGATCTATCACAGAAGTTGGTAGCAAGTATTGCTGTGATAGTCTGGACCATGTGTTTGTTTGGAGGAATTTGGACTTCTGTACTTTGGGCCAGGAAATCAATGGAATGCTTTAAGCACTGCTTAATGGGTCACACTAGCAGAAGCATAAACAAACTCAAAGAAAAAAACCACATGATCATCTCACTAGATGCAGAAAAGGCATTTGACAAAATCCAACACCTCTTCATGATAAAGGTCTTGGGTTGATCAGGAATACAGGGAACATACCTAAACATAATGAAGGAAATCTACAGTAAACCAACATCCAATATCAAATTAAATGGAGAGAAACTCAAAGCAATACCACTAAAATCAGGAACAAGGCAAGGCTGTCCCCTCTCTCCTGACTTATTCAATATAGTACTTGAAGTTCTAGCCACAGCAAAAAGACAACATAGGGAGATTAAGGGAATAAAAATTAGAAAGGAAGAAGTCAAGCTTTCCCTATTTGCAGATGACATGATAGTATACATGAGTGACCCAAAAAATTCAACAAAGGAACTGATACAGCTAATAAAAACCTAAGCAACATAGCAGGATACAAGATCAACTCAAAAACATCAGTAGCCCTCTTATATACAATAGACAAACAGGCTGAGAAGGAAATCAGAGATACATCACCCTTCACAAGCCACAAATGATATAAAATACCTTGGGGTTACTCTAACTAAGCATGTGAAGGACCTATATGACAAGAACTTTAAGTCGCTGAAAAAAGAAATTGAAGAAATGTCAGAAAATGGAAAGACCTCCCATGCTCATGGATAGGCAGGATTAACATAGTAAAAATGGTGATCTTACCAAAAGCATTATACAGATTCAATGCAATCCCCATTAAATTGCCATCACAATTCTTCACAGATCTGGAAAGAATAATACTCAACTTCATATGGAAAAACAAAAACCCCATGATAGCCAAAAGAGTCCTGTACATTAAAACAACCTCTGGAGGCATCACAATCCCTGACCTCAAGCTTTACTATAGATCTACCATAATAAAAACAGCTTGGTACTGGCACAAAAACCGACATGTGGACCAATGGAACCGAATTGAAGACCCTGACAGTAACCCGCACACCTATGAACATATAATTTTTGAAAAAGAAGCCAAAAATGTACAATGGAAAAAAGAAAGCATCTTCAACAAATGGTGCTGGCATAACTGGATGTCAATGTGTAGAAGATTGCAAATAGATCCATATCTGTCACCGTGCATAAAACTTAAGTCCAAGTGGATCAAAGACCTCAACATAAATCCAGTTACTCTGAACCTGATAGAAGAGAAAGTAGGAAGTACTCTTGAATGCATTGGCAGCAGAGATCACTTTCTAAATATAACACCAGTAGCATATAGACACTGAGAGAAACAATCAATCAATGGGACCTGTTATAACTGAGAAGCTTTTGTAGAGCAAAGGACACGGACAACAAGACAAAGCAACAGTCTACAGAATGGGAAAAAGTCTTCACCAACCCCATATCTGACAGAGGGCTGATATCCAGAATATATAAAGAACTCAAGAAATTAGACATCAAAATTCCCAACAGTCCAATTAAGAAATGGACTAAAGAACTAAACAGAGAATTCTCAACAGAGGTAGCTCAAATGGCTGAAAGACATTTAAGGAATCTCTCAACATCCCTAATTATCCAGGAAATGCAGATCAAAACGACTCTGAGATACCACCTTACACCTCTGAGAGTGGCTAAGATCAAAAACACAGAAGACAGCTAATGCTGGAGAGGATGTGGAGGAAGGGGAACTCTCCTACACTGCTGGTGGGAATGCAAGCTTGTACAGCCACTTTGGAAATCAATATGGCGCTTCCTTAGAAAATTGGGAATCCATCTCCCCAAAGACCCAGTTATAGCACTCTTGGGCATATACCCAAGGAATGCTCAATCATACCACAAGGTCATTTGCTCAGCTATGTTCATATCAGCACTGTTTGTAATAGCCAGAACCTGGAAACAACCTAGATGCCCTTCAACTGAAGAATGGACAAAGAAAATATGGTACATATACACAACAGAGTGCTACTTAGCAGAGAAAAACAATGACATCATGAGTTTTTCAGGCAAATAGATTGATCTAGAAAAAATCATCCTGGGTGAGGTAACCCAGACTCAGAAGGACGAACATGGTATGTACTCACTCATAGGGGGATACTAGATGTAAAACAAAGATGACTAGACTGCTACAGAACTCCAGGGAGGCTACCTAGAAAATGGGACCCTAGGAAAGACACAGGGATCACTCAACGACAGAGAAATGGATGAGATCTACATGAACAACCTGGACGACAGTAGGAGTAATGAAGGGCAAGGTTTGAGGGAAAGCAAGCTTAGGGGAGCACGAGATCCCAACTGGATCAAGACTAGAAAGGGAGAACAAGGAATAACAGATCATGATAAATGATGACCACATGAGAACAGGAATAGGCAGAGTGTTTGAGAGGTCTCCTGAAATCCACAATGATACATCCTCTGTAGACTGCTGGCAATGGTCAAGAGAAAACCTGATCTGACCTAGTCTGGTGATCAGATGGCCAAACACCCTAACTGTCATGCTGGAACTCACTTCCAATAACTGATGGAAGTGGATGTAGAGATCCTCTGCCACACCCCAGGTGGAGCTCCAGGTGTCCAATAGTTGAGAAAGAGGAGGGACTGTAAAGGTGTGAATTGTTGAAACCAAGATTGGAAAAAAAAGGGACAAATAGGCAAATGAATGGAAGCACATGAATCATGAACCAAAGGCTGTGGTGCCCCCAGCTGGAGCAGGCCCTCTGGATAAGTGAGACAGTTGAGTGATTTGGACTGTTTGGGAGGCTTCCAGGCTGTGGGACCTGGACCTGTCCCTAGTGCATGAGCTGGCTGTTTGGAACCTTGGGCTTACACAGGGACACATGCTCACCCTGGAAGGAGGGTACTGGACCTGCCTGTACTGAATCTACCAGGTTTAAATGAATTCCCAGGTGAGTCTTGGCCCTGGAGGACATGGGAATGGAGGGGAGGGGATGGGGGGAAGGTGGGGGTAGGGGGAGGGGGGAAGACAGGGGAACACATGGCTGATATGTAAAATTAAAACACAAATATAATAATATAAAAATCCCAAAGACATTATTCTTATTAATAAAAAAACTAAAAAATGGACTCGGAAAGAACAAATGCATTCCTGAGCCAATAGAACTCAAAAGAATGAAGGTGGAGTTGGGCTTGTTCCTTGGGCCTAGTGTTATTTATTTGACTGCATTATTTACTGGGTGAGAGTAAACATGAGTTACAATGGAACCCACTATGAAAATTTTTATTGGGAGAGAGAGAGAGCGAGAGAAAGAAAGAAAGAGAGAGAGAGGGAGGGAGAGAGAGAGGTGCCACACTACCTCTGATGAGAGGGAGAGACAGAAGGGAACAGGAAGAGCTTGCTTTTATGGGTCACCTCGAGTGTGTGTATACGGCATTACTTAGCTATGCTATGAATGCACATAGATTAAGTGATCATGCTGTGTGCAAGTTACATGACCACACCATGGATTATGTCAGACATAAGGCTCTGGAATGACTAAGCATTTTGCCTGACTACTGAAAGCACATGTGTCTCCAGAAGTAGCTAGAAATAATAAAACCTAGGACACAGATCATTGTAGGATTTCCTTCACAGGAAAAAATATTTTTCAAGGTTTAAAAGAGAAAGGATTTCAGAACAAAGTCTTTCCAATTCTGAAAGCAAAGTTCTATTTATACCAGGACAGGACAGTGGCCTTGAGATCTGAAGTCAAGAGGCCATCTTATAGGTAGACTTCTGCTGTCCATGGGTCTTGGAGAGAAACAAGAAGGGTACATTGGGTGAAGAAAATTGGATCCAACTCAAGGTCTCAAACTATACATGTTTCAGAATCCAGAACCATGAAGTTCAGGTGGAGAGACAATTTGCTTGGAGGTCACCAGATACCAGAGGCCACATTGATATAGAATACTTTTGTAATCTAAGGCTCTGTTTACTAGGAATTTCAAATGCAATTAATACTGCAGGGCCATAGCACAGAGTCTCTGTCATCATTGAGATGTGTTTCTCTAATTATTTGTGTGTGTGGTCCATGGAAGAGAAGTGCATTATTTGAGCTTGTTGGGATCCAAGAAGGTAGGTGGTGTGTGGGTGACAGACAAGAGAGGAGTTCACTTGCTGAAGATGATGGTTTCAGCTGAGGATGCTGATTATTTCATAAAGCTTTGCCAGGTGATCTCACTTATTCTATTTTTGCATGTGTGTGTATACATCATGTATGTGTGTTTGTGTGTGTGTAGGTTTAGGTATGGAATGTGGATGCATACAGATGTCTAATGACAACCTTGGAAATGGATTTTTGCCTTCCACCTTTCTGAATTGAAAGTCTCTGGTTCACCACTATAATCACCAGGGTAGCTGGTTCATGATCTCCAGATTCTCCTGTTTCTGCCTCTTGTATCCTGACAGTTGTACTGAGATTACAGTTGCCTGGTACCATGTTCAGCTTTACATAGGCCCTGGGAATATGAACTCTGGTTCTCATGGTTGAATGTCATGTGCTTTTTCTGTAAAGACATCTCCCCTGATTATCACTAATCCATTCTCTGGCTTAATGTTATTTATAGTGAAGACATTTGTGGTCATTTGTCTCACAGAAATAAGAAAAAAACTACAATTCTGTTTGTTTTCTCCCAACAGCCAACTTGTCAATAAAATAAAATTATTTTATTCTACTTTGGGGACAAAAGATAATTTTGGTAGCTGTAAAAGAGAAGTGGAAACACTTCTGCTTCTATCACATGATGCTTTTCAGATTTGGTGATTATAAAGCCTGGAAAGGTCTGAGCTGAATATACTGGTTATGCTATCCCTGTCACCTGACATCAAACTTTTTATCTCTGGGGCACAGTGTCACCAGTCTTAAAGCAAAAGCATTGGATTAAATGATTCTCTAGAAACTTACAGCATAACTGATCATAATATTAGTTCAAAAATGAACAAATATTGGAAAGTTTATTCATGACCACCCTGGCAGAATCTCCTAATAGCAAACCTGGTTGATGTCATGGAAGAGAAAAGATACTTAGCTAGACTGAAATATTCACACACATTTAAAGGACACCCAGTTATCTATGTAGACTAGAGGAAAAATATTGATGGCTTCTTATTCCTTTAATATTTGTTTAAAAATGAATATTTTGTCAGCATTTTATCTGAGTTTATTTTAATACCTTTGAAACCATCCTGATATTCTTACCCCTCATCTCTGCTCCTCTACATGCCTACTCAGAGATGGTTTGAATCGAGCTATGTTGCAATTATTCTCAAATTCTCATTATCTCAATTTCCATTATTATTACATTCCTAAGTTTTTTTTCTTAGTTCTTCATCTCAGCATTTGTATAAAGACTTTGCAGATAATCATAAGCAGTCTATTCATTCATTCATTTTTATTTAAGTATTGATATTAGACAATTTTCTTCCTAGGTTTGAAAGGCAAGAGAATTGTCCCAGAGCAAGGATGCAGAGGCAGTGAAGCTTAGCTTCATTCTGCTTTCTCTCTCTTACAATTCTGCAAGAAGACATAATGAAAACAGCAGAGAACAACAAACAGTGTAATGTCTCGGAGACTGCTAGCTCTTATCTGACCTTTTCCTCTTGTCCCACCCACAGAATGACCATATTCTTGACCCTCATACCCATTTAGACCAGTTAGGAGTTTCCTAACTCCTGCAACTGTCTTGATCCTGTTTCCAAACCTTCAGTGCCCTAATCTCAGCTTCCACTCACACAGTCAGGCCAATATACTCTTGCAGAAAACATGGAAGAGAGTTGGGGAGGCCTGCTCCCAAAGTGCTCACTTGATAAGTTTGAGGGCCTGAATTTGATTCCCAGAATTCATATAAAGAGGGGAGATGCTTGAAACCTCATAGCTTCCAGGTATAAAGAGGAGGATTCCTTGGAACCTGCTGTCAGCCAGCCTACTTGTAAGTTTAAAACCAGTGAGAGAACCTATCTCAAAGCCCAAGGTGATCTCTCCTGAGTCACAAAACTGGAGATTGTCACTTTGCCTCCATATTCATAAGCACATAAGGACACACGTACCCACACATATTTGTATACACACATGGCCTCCACAAAGATATACACACACATATATGCATCCAATACACATATGGCATCCACAAACATGCACACACACACACACACACACACACACACACACACACACACACACGTGTATAAGACTTTTGCATCAGTGTGTCAGAATGGACACTATTAGACTTTTCCAGCCTTGATATGAACAGGTGTAGGCTGTTCCACCCAGCTTTTAAACAGCATTCCGCCCTTTAAAAAGTCAACATATGGTGGGGTAAGAGACAACATTCTCTCTGTTAACTGTATGAGACTAGGCTGAGAAATGGTTGTGATTATGCAGGGGAAAGTCAATGAAATGACTCCTAATGATATTCTGCTATACTCATAGAATGGTTCCTTGTTCAGCTGTCATCAGAGAGGCTTCCTTCATCAGCAAACAGGAATGATTGCAGATATCTACAACCAGACATTATGCAGAGAAAGTCTAATTTGAAAGTCTCCATCAGCCCCTCCCCATCACTGATGAGGGAACCCGGCAGAAGAGGGGGAGAAAAGACTGTAAAAGTTAGAGGGAATGGAGTATGCCACAAGAACATGGCCCACTGAATCAACTAAGGGCTCACAGTGACTGAAATGTTCTGCATGGGTCTGTACCAGGTCCTCTGTGTATATGTTATGGCAATAAGCTTGGTGTTTTTGTGATACTCCTAACAGTGGGAGTGGCTATATAACTGACCTTATTATCTGCTCTTGAGACTCATTTCCTCCTATTGGGTTGCCTTTTCCAGCCTTGATATGAGGGCTTTAGCCTTGTCTTGTATCTTTTTTTTATCTGTAGCTAGAGTTTTCCCGGTCCTGCCTGGCCCACAGTCAGGACAAATCTCTTTCACCTGCCAGTCCTGCTGCTGCTCAGACCCAATCAAGTAAGCACACAGAGACTTATATTACTTATAAACTGTATGACCATGGCATTCTTCTTGCTAACTATTCTTATTATCTTAAAACAACCCATTTTTATGCATCTGTAAGTTGCCATGTGGCTTGTGGCTTACCGGTATCTTAACATCTTCTCATGGCAGAGGCTGGCAGTGTCTCTCTTCCTCAGCCTTCCACTTCTCAGAATTCTCTTCTCTGCTTATTCCACCTATACTTCCTGCCTGGCTGCTGGCCAATCAGCATTTTATTTATTCAGAGTAATACCCACAGCATTTATGTTGTTTGGCTATCATCTCTTAGAGGCCTGAATTCTTCTGATGAGTAAACAGAAGGGAAGTGTATCTGGGGGAGAGGGAAGATAGAAGGGGTGTCTAGGGGGAATGGAGGGATGGGTAACTGTGTTTGGAATGTATTGCATGAGAGAATAATCTATTTTCAATTAAATATACAAACACAAAACAATGTGCGGAAATGTGAAATATATACAGCACAATCAGCACAGAGAATACTTATTCATATCTTCAGCCCCAGCTTCAGAAGCACCAGTCATCCAGAACAGCACCCTGCTTGCTGCAACTTCAGGGGCAGCCTTAATGCAGAAGGTAGCTTACCCTCAGGATGTGTCCATCCCACATACCCTGCATGGGCAAATGAGCAAGAAGAGAGCATCAAGCCCCAGCCTTGCACTCTGAGCTCCTACTTGACAGGGGTTGTAGGGGATCATACTACCATCCCACTTCTCCATCCATAGTGAAGATGTCTGAATGCCCCATGTCCAACTGTGCCAATGTTTTCCCTTTAAAAGGTCAACATATGGTGGGGTAAGACACACCATTCTCTCTGTTAACTGTATGAGACTAGGCTGAGAAATAGTGAATATGCAGCATTATTTTTGTTTCTGTTTCATTTGATCTTGTCTAATAGTGTCCATTCGGACACACTGATGTAAAAATCTTATATACTTTTTTTTTTTTTTTTTTTTTTGTGTGTGTGTGTGTGTGTGTGTGTGTGTGTGTGTGTGTGTGATGAGTGTACAGGAGTGTGAGGAGTGAATACCCATGCACATATATGTGGAGGTAAGAGCAGAATATCTGGCACCTTTTCCTATTGTACCTCTGTCCTCTCCCTTACTACCTTGAGACAGCGTCCCTCACTGAACAGGAAGCTGACCTTTAAGGCTAAGCTGAAGGACTAGGAAGCTCTGTGGATCCACTTGTCTCTGTCCCTAGTACTGAAGTTACAAATACATGCAGACATACTGAGCTTTTTTGGATGCTGTGATTTTTAACCCAGGTTCCTATGCTTATAGAGCAGATATTCTTACGGAGGCACCATACCAGGATCTCTTATAACCAAGATTGGTCTCAAATTTTCTATATATGTAAGGATTTTACCTTGAACTCTAGATACTGCTGCCTTCATCTTCCAAGTACTGAGATTTTAGGAATGTGTTATGACATACAGTTATAATAATCTTTTCCTTGAGTAAATTATGAAAAATATATTTTCAGAACAGTGATAAATTTAGATATTTAAGATTCCATAAGTTCCTATTTTATATTTCTGTCTTAGGATATTTATTCTTTCTTGAATTCCTGGAACACACACAACACACACACACACACACACACACACACACACACACACACACACATACACACCATTCAAAACAAAATAGAGAAATCAGGGGATACATGATGCCAGTTTTGTGTGGGGAATTGTTTTTTCCTTCTACTCTGAATGGTGTGCTTTTCCTAGGCTCTTCTCTGACAATTATTTGTATATTAATGTTGTCATCAGGCTTTGCATCTCTTTGGTGCTGAGGAGAGAACTACAATATAGGCCTTATATAGGTACCTCTAGAAACTAATGAGCACTAGGAATGGACATTATATGTATACATACACCATATATGCATCACAAACTTGCCACTTCTCTAAAATTAAAGCTGTGGGGGTGGATTTAAGCATTTTTGGGAGCAAATCTTACTATTTTTTTTGCTTTTTTATTTATTATATTTGTGTTTTAATTTTACACATCAGCCATGGGTTCCCCTGTCCTCCCACCTCCTGCCCCCATCCCCACCTTCCCCCCATCCCCTCCCCTCCATTCCCATCTCCCCTAGGGCCAAGACTCCACTGGGGATTCATTTAAACCTGGTGGATTCAGTACAGGCACGTCCAGTACCCTCCTACCAGGCTGAGCAAAGTGTCCCTGTGTAAGCCCAAGGTTCCAAATAGCCAGCTCATACAATTAGGACAGGTCCGGGTCCCACTGCCTGGGTGCCTCCCAAACAGTTCAAGTTATTCAATTGTTTCACTTATCCAGAGGGCCTGCTCCAGCTGGGGGCTCCACAGCCTTTGGTTCATAATTCATGTGCTTCCATTCATTTGCCTATTTGTCCCTGTGCTTTTCCAATCTTGGTCTCAGTAATTCACACTCTTACAGTCCCTCCTCTTTCTAGACAATTGGACTCCTGGAGCTCCACCTGGGGCCTGGCTGAGGATCTCTGCATCCACTTCCATCAGTTATTGGATGAGAGTTCCAGCACAAGATACCACCTTACACCTGTCAGAATGGCTAAGATCAAACACACAGAAGACAGCTTATGCTGGAGAGGATGTGGAGCAAGGGGCACTCTCCTCCACTGCTGGTGGGAATGTAAGCTTGTACAGCCACTTTGGAAATCAATATGGTGCTTCCTTAGAAAATTGTGAATCTATCTCTCCCAAGACCCAGCTGTAGTACTCTTAGGC
This sequence comes from Onychomys torridus, assembly GCF_903995425.1. Lineage (NCBI taxonomy): Eukaryota > Metazoa > Chordata > Mammalia > Rodentia > Cricetidae > Onychomys > Onychomys torridus. The sequence continues at coordinate 91,882,905 of NC_050453.1, read as the reverse complement.
ATATACCCAAGGAATGTTCAATCATGCCACAAGGGCATTTACTCAGCTATGTTCATATCAGCATTGTTTGTAATAGCCAGAACCTGGAAACAACCTAGATGCCCTTCAACTGAAGAATGGATAAATCTTAGTAAATTTTTCTGTTTTCCAGTTTTGTGAAGATGAATTTTGGAGCCCCCCCTGAGTCCCAGACCTGCATAAATTCCTCTGAAGAACAACAGTGGTGCCATGTGGGGCTGATGGGCCAGCCATGGCACTCCAAGAAAAGTTGCAAAGGTCACCTGGGGTTCTAACTGTGTTCTTTGTTGTCCTAGTATATGAGCTGCTACCATACAGCAAGACATGTGAAACCGAATGCCAATTTCTCTTCTGACAAGACTTGTACACCTAACGAAATAAACTGAAGATTGATGAGAGTACTGTATAGACACATATTACCCCCCCCCCCAAATAAAAGTGTTCTGAGACTATTCTAAAGAAAAACTGGTATTGAACCTTGCATTCAGTAGAGCAGTTTTGGTTGTTCAAACTGCCTTGGGATGTGCCTCTCTTTCAAACTCAGTAGTACCCTGAGCATTAAATAAAACCATGGTTTGTGGAACGCATTTAAGTATGACAATTTGGAAACATTAGTCTAATGCTAATGAAAAGTCCTTAGATGACTCTCCATGTATTCAGCACAGATGGATATACACTTTTGTGTTCAACCTGAAGAAGGTTTTGCCATGAGACACTACTTTTCAATTTTACTCTTTTGAGTATTTGCTATATATGTTCATATATATGCACATAATTATGTATACTCACAGAGTCCAAACTTTGTTGTCTGGTGTCCTATTATCTGGCTTTTTGCCTTATTCTCTTGAGACATGGCTCTCAAAAAATCTAGAGCTTGTCTGACAGGCAGTGAATTCCAGAAATCCTCTGTCTTTACCTTCAGCAATTCTGGTATTCACACATAATTACGTGGGTGATAGGGACCTGAGCTCAGGTCTTCATGCTTTTTCAGCAGACATTCCTATCCTCTCACTCATACCCTATACACACCCAGGCATACCTGCTGGGCATGGTGCTGCCCAACAAAGGTTAGTCCTTCCCACATCAAGAATCTTCCAAGATATTGTCACAAACACAGACACTGGATAATCTGATCTGGCCAAAGTCTCAATTAAGACTCCCTTAGATGACTGTGTTGTCAGCTGAAGCCAACTATAGTAGTTTGTAAGATGTACATTAAAAGAAAATTTCTACCAACACTCTATGAGCTGAACTATATAGGTACAAAATATACTTGTGTACAAATGGCCTTATGCAAACCAGTACCATGTTTACATGAATGTATATAGTGGAAATTAGTAAAAATAATAGCAATGATAATAATAAAATTCTCTGCTTAAAGGAAGTGAGCACCTGATGAAAATGTGAATGTAGAGATAAATTATTCTAGGTACAAGAACATCCCAGTGCTGCCTTAGCCATATTGACATTGATTTGGATTCCTGTTGAAAAATACAAATATTTGTTAAGCAGTGGAAAAATAAGACAAAATACAATTTCTGCCCTGAAACATCTGTCCTTCACAATGGAGTTATATGGCATGATTTTTCTTCATTACTCCCAAATTTGGTACTTTGAATTTCTTTGTATCTCTCCCATGGAGGTATAAAGGCTCTAGTCAATCTAGCTTTAGCCAAATTCTATGATAAGTCTAAAATTTATCTCTTTTGAATATTCAGCAGCTTTTATACAGGCAATGTTTTTCTTTTTTTTCTATATATTTTCTCTTGGGTTCTAAAACTTCTTCTTTCATTGTCCTGATCTAAGAGAATCTAGCTGGCTTTCTCTTGATGAGCAATCCTGACAATGAGCTTCTATGTTTTGTCTAGCCACTGAACTATGGTTTGTGCTATTCATTTTCCTCTCTGTTCTGATAGCTCTGGACATCTTGACCATTTTTATATTCCATTTCCATGCTGAAGAATCCTAAATCATTGGGATTGCAAGCAGAAAATGTCTATATGGCAGGAAACTGGCAATATGCTGCACTAATTTGACATCCTGAAAATATATGCAGCTATGATGAAGTTTTCCCAGAATCAAAAAAGGTAACTGTATCAGGTCACCAAGGGAGCATCAGTGATTAAGAAAAATGCTGTTTGGGCATGGAGGTATCTCTATGTCCATGTTTTGTGACTTTTCCTGCAGAGATGTAACAAATATCTGTTCTCTCCAGATATGGCATCTAGACACACCAAATAAACAGTGTTATGCCAGTGTAGTTAAGAGGACTAAGGAGTTCCCTGGTCTCATTGACAAGACTATGGTGAAAGGGGCTACCAACAGGAGCATGGGGACTCCAAGGCAACTATATGCATGAGTGAGAAACCCTGCAGCTCCCTGTGGGACTCTGAGAGAGCCTGATAAGGTGAAGAAGAGTCTCTTCTGAGCTATTGCTACTGATTATATATTCTTGAAGATGGGCCTTGTGAATTTTACAAGTATCAGGATCTCATATTTACTTCTGAATCCTAATGAGTCTCCCTCCTAAGAGACTTCTCAATTTGAAGAAATTTCTAGACAACATAGTATAATATTATGTGTGATAGCAAAATGATCACTGGAAACCAAAATAGGTAGTTGATTCCTTTGCTCTCCTTTACTTTTATTTGCATAATTAAGACAACTCAAACTTAGGCTTCAAACAGAATTCTGAACTCAGTGGTTTTCTAGGTTTTGTTCCAGTCACTTATTTAGGGAATCACTTATCTAGACTCTGAAGCAACAGAAACAAAAAACAAACATGTAAGAAGCTAAAATAAGGGATTAGAAGATGGTTCAATGTAAGAACGCATTTACTGTACAAGTGTGTATTTGATTCCTATGAATGCTCTTAAATATCAGGAGAATATGTAAGTCCACGTGCAATTTCAGCCTTGGAATGTAGAGGTGGCACCATCACGGAAAGCTGGTTAACAAGATTAGATATATTAGTGAGCTCTAGTTTTCATTGAGTGATCCTGATTCAGGGAATAATTTTCAATTTCAACTTTTCAACTCCTGTGCCTGTGAACACATGTACATGTACACACCTCTGTGCCAAACACTTATGCAAAAATATATTCAGACATTTGTGCACTACATACATAGAAATGGAAAAAGGAAAATCACAAGATACTCATATTTTTGACTATTTCATTTACATCACAGACTGATGATTCAACAGGTTTGTCAGTTCTTCATTTAATATCTCTAGCCTATGCCCATTCACACCATATCATTTCATTTTGCCTCTCCCTGGAGGGTAATCTTTTATTTTGTAAGCCTTGCAATGACTTTTGAATGCTAATGATTTTGTTTGTTTGTTTTTAAGGAGGTAGTTTTTATTACTTTTTTCATGGAATATATTTTAGTCATATTATTTCTCCTTCCCCAATTTCTATTACATTCTCTCCAGCACTCTCCTTCCCCAACTTCATGTTCTCTCTCTATATGTCTTTAAAATAAGTAAAATCAAGATAAAATCAGAGCAAATGAAAAACCCAATAAGGCAAAAATATGAAAATAAAACAAAAGAACACAAGAATGCATGGAGTCCATTATGTTGGCTAATTATTCCTATGAATATGGCCTGCCCTGAAGTATGGGTGATATACTCTGTAACACTCCATTGAAAATAATTGATTTCCCTGATCCTTGAAGGTATCAATTTAAAATATTTTCTTGTTAAGGCTGGGACTTGGTTTCCAATCCCCTATCTCAGTACTAGATTTCTGTTTGATTTGAATGTGTGCATGCTGCTGCAATCTCTGTGAGCTCCTATGTGTATTGGACTTGTTGTTTCTGGAAGAAACTGTTTCCATGGTGTTATCTACTACATCCGGTTTTTGCAATGTTTTTATTTCCTCTTTTTCATAGATCCTTGAGGCTTGGGGTGGGATTGGATAAAAAAAATCCCATTTAGAGTTAAATGATCCAAATTTGCTCACTGTCTACAAATTGTCTTGCTGCAGGTTAATTATCCATTAATTATCATCTGCTGCAACATGAAGCCTCACTGATGAGGTTTGACCAATGTACTGTTCCTCTGTATGAATATTACTGCTTTTTAAATAAGAACACAGCCCTCTTAACCTAACATCTGCATTCCTACAATAGCCTTTGCAACTCAATATGTAAGGCTGTACTGAGACCCAGACCTCAGAGCCTATTCTATACCTACTGTTTTTTTCTTAAGTATTATAGCTTTATTGTTTCTAATAATCATGCATGTCTGTAAGTTGTATCTCTCAATTGCAATGTAGCCTGGTCTGAACATACAATGTATGCACTGTTCATAGTGCATCCATCACTCCACACACCACAAAACAATGTTACCTGAAACACCTTAGCTTTTAATTTATAATACTTAATGTTGTAAATGGCAGCATTTCAATGTATACACACAGATTTCTGCTTCCTTGGACAAATATCAACATTTCTCTAGCAGCATCTATATATCATATCAGTATATCTCTGGATTGCATTCATGTTAAAATGTTAGATCAAAAAGTCATGTTGGGGCCAATTGCTTCACTGTCATGTGGGGCTAGTCAGATTTCATGAATGGTCACTCAGCAAAGATGCCTAATAAACTCAAATCAAAACCAACCAATGGAGGAGGAAGAGTTTAAGACTTTTGCCTTACAGACAAAAATTACCCAGTTAATGTCCTTGATCATAAATACTTTCTATTAGAATAAAGAGGTCTTTCTGAGGGAGCCCATTTAAGATTTATCATATACTCTGAATAAAAATCAGATACAAGGGTTTCACAGATCCTGCACACAGTCTCATTCCCATCAAACAAGATGAAACCCTTAGTGTTGTAGATACTGGAATTGAAATGACAAACCTGACTTGTTCAATAACCTTGGCATTGTTTCCAAGTCTGGCACAAAAACCTTCATGGAGGCTTTTCAGACTGGTGCAGATATCTCTATCATTGGCCAATTTGGGGTTGGTTTTTACTCTGCAAATTTTATTGCTGAGAAAGTTACTGTGATCATCAGTCACAATCATCAGTGCCTGGGAATTCACAGCAGAGGAATCTTTCACAGTGGGGACTGACATGGGGGAACCAATGTGTCTTGGAAATAGAGTTATCTTACGTCTGAAAGAAGATCAAACCCAGTATTTGTGGGAAAACATAGACTTGGAGATTGTGAAGAAACATTCTCACATTATTGGCTGTCCTATTACTCTCTCATGGAGAAGGATTGTAATAAAGAAGTCAGAGATGATGAGGCTGAAGTAAAAGAAGAGATAAAGATGAAGAGAGTGAAAAAAATGTATTCTGATGACAAGCCTGAAATAGAAGATGTTGGTCCTAATGACAAAGAAGAAAAGAAGGATGGTGACAAAAAGGAGGAGAAGATGAAGAAGAGAAGATGATGATGATGAGGAGGAGGAGGAGGAGGAGAAGGAGGAAGAGGAAGGGGAAGGAGGAGGAGGAGGAGGAGGAGGAGGAGGAGAAGGAGAAGAAGAAGAAGAAGAAGAAGAAGAAGAAGAAGAAGAAGAAGAAGAAGAAGAAGAAGAAGAAGAAGAAGAAGAAAAAGAAGAAGAACTTTGATCAAGAAGAACTCAATAAAACAAACTATTTGGACCAGAAAACCAGTTCTATAAGCACTTAACCAGCATAAGACTGAGAAGAACATTTGGCAGGAAAGTATTTTTGTTGTTGCTGAAGGACAATTGGAAATCCAGAGTCTTCTTCTTGTCTAAAGACATGCTTCTTTTGATCTGTTTAAAAGAGAAAGAAAAAAATCAACTTGTATGTTCTTTCTTAATAGATAACTGTGAGGAGTTAATCCCTGATTTTCTGAATTTCTTTTATTATTTAAAAAACTTTTTTTTAACTTATGTTACATACAAACCTCAGTTTCCCCTCCCTCTTCTTATCTATCCTTCTCCCCTTTCATTCCTCTTCCATGTCCATTTAGAAAGGGGCAGGCCTCCCATGGTCTTGATCAAAGCATGGCACATCAAACTGAGGCAGGACTGAACTCTTCCCATTGGGTCAAGGCTCTGCAACACAATCCAGCATGGGTAACTAGTTCCCAAAAGCCATAGAGGAGTGGGAGATTCTAAGGATCTCTCTTTACATATTTCCTAAGAAAAGTTGCAGCAAAGCAAAGCAAAATTTTGAAAGTTATCAGAAATAATTTGGTCAAGAAATGCTTAGAACTATTTACTGAACTGGCAAAAGATAGAGAGAACCACGAAATAAGTTTTGGGAGCATTTCTTAAAAAACCTAAACCTTGGAAGTAACTCTCAAAATCAGAAGAAACTTTCAGTGTTGCTGCAATTCTACACGTCTGTTTGTGGGAGTGAGATGGTTTCTCACAAGGACTACTGCTCCAGAATGAAGGAAAACCAGAAGCATGTGTCTTTCATCACAGGTGAAACCAGGGATTAACTCACTAACACAGCCTTTTTAGAATATCTCACGAAGAAAGTGTGGCTTAGAAGTAATCTATGTGATTGATCCCATTGATGAGTATTGTGTCCAACAGCTGAAGGAATTTGAGGGCAAAACTTTGCTGTTAGCTACCAAAGAAGGACTGAAAATTCCAGATGAAGAGGAGAAAAAGAAGCAGGAAGAGAAAAAAAAAAAGAAACAAAATTTGAAAACCTCTGGGAAATTATTAAAGATTTATTGGATGAAATGGTGGATACAAGATTTGCATCAAACCAATTTGTGACATCTTCATGCTGCTTTGTCACAAGCAAATAGGGATGGACAGCAAACATTGAGAGAACCATGAAAGCTCAAGCCCTTAGAGACAACTCAACAGTGCATTACATGGAAGCCAAGAAGCACCTGGAGATAAACTCTATCACTCCGTTACCAAAACCTTGAGGTAAAAGGCAGATGCTGATAAGTCAGTGAAGGATGGTTTTCTTGATCTCTGAAACTGCACTCTTGTCTCCTGGCTTAAGTTTCGAAGATCCCAGGCACATGCTAACAGGATCTATAGGATGATACAACTTGGTCAAGGTCTTGATGAGGATGATTCTACTGTGGATGATACTAGTGCTCCTGTAACTGAAGAAATGCAGTCCCTGGAAAGAAATGATGGTATATCACAAATGGAGGAAGTAGACTAAATTTCACTAAAAGAATCACATACACAATGCTTATCTTCATTCATTCTGATAATCTATTTCCCAGAATCTTTGTTTGTTTTGTTATCATTTAAAATATCTGTGTGGCATGGATACTAAAGGGATGATATAGTTTCTTTCTACTTCTGCTACTGTGAAACTATTGGTTTGATTCAACAGGCTAACAAAATGTTTATTGTAAGATATAAGGTATCCTATTGTTTGTGCTCTGAAGAGTTTAGCTGTAGAACTGGATTCTTTTGTAGACCAAATTATTTGTCATTGAAGTATTCTTTGGCATATCATTAAAAAAAAGATGGCTTAAGTTTAATCTTAAATTTTTATCCCATATAGTTCATTCTACATGTATGAGTGTTGGAAGTAAGAACACAAGCTGAAACAACTTGACAGAGGAATTCCGCATAAGGCTTTTTTCCCCAAAAAATACTGACAACAAATCCTTAAATTTCCCTAGTTCCTGTAACTCAGAAGGCTTATGAAAGGAAATACAGTGCCTAATCACATTCTGCTTTAAAAGGTAAATACAGATGAGATAAAAAGAAAAAATGCGTTTAGAGTTACTGAGTTGAACTTTTACTTAAAAATAATTAAATGAGGGCTGGAGAGATGGCTCAGAGGTTAAGAGCACTGACTGCTCTTCCAGAGGTCATGAGTTCAATTCCCAGCAACCACATGGTGTCTCACAACCATCTGTAATGAGATCTGGTGCCCTCTTCTGGCAGGCAGCCAGAACACTATATACATAATAAATAAATCTTTAAAAAAAATAATGATAGTAATAATAATAATAAAATGAAATTTTCCTTAGGATTAAACAAAATTTCTAACAAATTCTGAAATAGGCTAAAACATATTTTTACAATACTGAGGATTATAAAATCAAAACTTCTGTCAACTATGAACAATTTTTAAGATGCTCTATATCCTATAATATAAAAAATGCTCATAACATTTAGTTATTTATGCAAAAGAAATAAGTATAACTTTCTCATTCACATGAAAATCTGCTTTTTCCTTGAATAAGTGGTGAAATTATATTTATGGCAAAATAATTTAATTTTTTGCAAATAAGTATTTTGACAAATAAATTAACTTATTGTCAGTAAATTTAATTTATGCATACAAATATTGGTGAACACCATTAAATACCTCTATATGCTAATTCTATAAATGTCCATGGGCAGAAAGGAGGCCACAGGTAGAAAGAGTTTAAGAAGGCTGACTTCATACAACTAATGCTTTTCACATTTACTTAAATTTAGGCACCAAAACAAAATCTACTTAGAGGAGCTTTATTGAGTGCTTCATCTGAAGTGATGGCCCTCTTCCTCAGACCATTTCTGAATGTATGGTTATTATTTTAATTATATATTTTTGATATCTGACTTTACTTGTTCATTATCATCCAAGACACTAAACTGCTAGCCACAAGTCAGAACTTTGTTTTGCTCACATTCCCCATGTAAAGACAGAGACTGTGGTACACTTTTTAAAACCCAGAGCTGATTATAAGCCAGAGACATGATTACATGGCTAGTTTGTCAGCCAACCTAGATGAATTGGTAAGTTCTATATTCAGTAAGACTCTTTCTCAAAATATGAGTTGTAGAGTGTTTGATGAAGACCCAGCCTAAACCTCTCTTCTCCAGTGAGGTGCAAGCATGTGACATCCACACACTTTCTCATTAAACAAATGCACACACACATGAAGACACACACATATGCACAGACACACAATTGTACATGCTAAATTCTATGCATAATGTGGACTAAAATAGATGTCACTTTTTCATGTATCTGTGATTTCATTACTATGAAGAGGGTTTATAGCTCCCTTCCCTCTACTGTGACAGAGGTAGAATTTGCTATAAAATGAAATAGTGGGAGAGTTTTAGACACGAACAAAATATGTGGCTTTCATTACTCCCCACAGGAAATGTGAGAGCACATTTGGAAAATGGTTTTCTAGTCCTTCAGCAATCTTTCCCCTCTCAGTCAGCAATACAACAGAAGAGCAAAACCACAGATGGTTTTTTTTTTTTTTTTTTTTTACACTTGGCAATTGATCATAAAAGGTATGTTCCAGGCAGCATAATGGCACAAATCATTTTCTCCAAACACTAGGAAAAAAATGGTCAAGCGCACAATTTGTGGCAATGTTGTGTTTTGTTCTTTTTTTTTTTCCTTCACAGTGTGTCCTTTAAAGAAACAAAGAGACAGTCCATAGTAGAATTACTGCATGTAGATTAAGATTAAGCAATTGTGACAACCAAATTATGTATATTTCAAATGGGCTAGACAGGACTCCCAAACTCAAGTTTATTTAATAACATCTTACACTCTCTAAACCTCAGTATTTAAAATAAATTTCCTCAGAAATTTGAAATATCTCCTGCATTTAACATTTTAATTTAAATTAAAACACACCTCTTCTCCTTTCTCCCTCATGCTCTTACCAACTCTGCTAATCTTTTTCCTAAATAATGCACAGTTTGTGCATTTACTCATAATAAATACATGGAATAAACATAATTGGTTATGGGGTGAGAGAACCAAACATGGGAATTTCTTTTTTTTTATTTTTTTGAGAATATAAGTTGTTGTTTTTTTTTAATTCAGCTGTGATATTGATTCACCTCAGACAATTTTTTTCTAGTATTCTATTAGACCTAAACTTTTAAAAACATTTTTTATGAATTTTGTTCATTTTGTATATCACAGATCCCACACTCCTTCCTCATCCCACCCCTCTAGGCTTGCCCCCTATTCCCTCCTCCAACAAGGTAAGACCTCCAATGAGAAGTCATCAGAACCTGATACATTCAGTAGAGACAGGTCCAAGCCCCTACCCCCTGTATCAAGGCTGTGCAAGGTGTCCGACCATAGGTAGTGGGCTCCAAAAAGCCAGCTCATTCACCAGGTATGAATCCTGATCCTACTTCCAGGGGTTTCCTTAAGCAGATCAAGCTACTACACAACTGTCTTGATTATGCAGAGGGCCTAGCCTTGTCCCATGGAGACTCCACAGCTGTTGGTCTAAAGTCCATGCATTAGCACTAGTTTGGTTTGGTTATCACTATAGGTTTCCCCATCATGATCTTGACACCCCCCCCCCCCCACCTTGCCCATATACTTTCTCTTCCCTGTAGTTAGAGTTTTCCTGCCTGGCCCAGTCAGGACAAATCTCTCTTACCTGCCAGTCGCACAGTCGCTCAGACCCAACCAAGTAAACACACAGAAACTTATATTATTTATAAACTGTATGGCCGTGGCAGGCTTCTTGTTATCTTTTTTTTTTTAATCTTAATTAACCCATTTCTGTTAGTCTATACTTTGCCACATGGCTTGTGGCTTACTGGTGTCTTTACATGTTGCTTCTCCTGGCAGTGGCTGGCAGTGTCTCTCTCCTCAGCCTTCCTGTTTCCAGCCTTCTCCTCTTCCTTGTCCCACCTACCCTATCCTTCCTGCCTGGCTACTGGCCAATCAGCACTTTATTTATTTTAACAAATTGGAGCAACACATTTGACATACAGAACATCCCACAGCACTTCCCTCTCTTTGACTGCACTCCTGGAGCTCGGTCTGGTGATTGGCTGTGGATCTCTGCATCTGCTTCCAATAGTTACTGGATGAAGGCTCTATGATGACAGTTAAGATATTCACCAATCTGATTACTGGAGTAGGTCAGTTCAGGCACCCTCTCCAGTATTGCTAGTAATTTAAGCTGGGGTCATTCTTGTGGATTAGGGGGAACTTCCCTAGTACCCAGTTTCTCCCTATCCCCATAATCTCTCCCTCTATCATGGTATCTCATTACTCTTCCACTCCATCCCTGCACAAACCCAACCATCCCATTCCCTTATGTTCTCATCCCCCATGTGCTACTCTCCATTGTCCTCCATTCCAAGGTTACTCATGGAGAGCTCATCTATTTCCCCTTTCCAGGGATACCCATGCTTACCTCCTAGGGTCTTTTTTGTTAGCTAGTATCTCTGGAGCTGTGGGTTGTAGTGTGGTGATCCTTTGCTTTATATATAGTATCTACTTATGAGTGAGTACATATCATGTTTGTCCTTCTGAGTCTGGGTTACCTCACTCAGGATGATATTTTCTAGTTCCATCCATTTACCTGAAAATTTCATGATGTCATTGTTTTTTACTTCTGAGAAGCACTCCACATTGTATATATGTACCACATTTTCTTTATCCATTCTTCAGCTGAGGGGCATCTAGGTTGTTTCCAGGTTCTGACTATTTTGAATAATGCTGCTATGTTGAGCATGTGCCCTTGTGGTATGATTGAGCATCCTTTATGTATATACCCAAGAGTTGTATAGCTGGGTCTTGAGCAAGATTGATTCCCAATTTTCTGATTTCCAAAGTGTCTGTACAAGTTTGCACTCTTGCCAATAGTGGAAGAGTATTCTCTTTGCTCCATATCCTCTCCAGAGGAAGCTGTTATCAATGTTTTTGATTTTAGCCATTCTGGCAGGTGTAAGATGGTATCTCAGAGTCATTTAGATTTTCAGTTTCATGATGAATAAGGATGTTGAGCAATTTCTTAAATGTCCTTCAACCATTTATGATTATTCTGTTGAGAATTCTCTGTTTATCTCTGCAGCCCAATTTTAAATTGGAGTGTTCAGTATTTTGATGTCTAGTTACTTGAATTCTTTATACATTTTGGAAATCAGCCCTCTGTCCAATGCAAGGTTGGTGAAGATCTTTTTTCATTCTGTAGGCTGTTGTTTGGTTTTATTTACTGTGTCCTTTGCCTTACAGAAGCTTCTCAGTTTCAGGAGGTCCCATTTATTATTTGTTGCTCTCAGTGTCTATGCTATTGGTGTATATTTAGTAATTGGTCTCCTGTGCCAATTCTTTCAAGACTACTTTGTACTTTCTCTTCTATCAGGTTCAGTGTAGTTGGATTTATGTTGAGGTCTTTGACCCATTTGCTTTTGTGTTTTGTGCATGGTGATAGACATGGATCTATTTGCAATCTTCTACATGTTGACATCCATTTATGCCAGCATCATTTGTTGAAGATACTTTCTTTTGTCCATTGTACAGTTTTGGCTTTTTTTAAAATAAGGTGTTTGTAGGTGTGAGGATTAATGCCAGGGTCTTAATTTTGATTCCATTGTTCCATGTAACATTTTTTATTCAAAAACTAAACTGTTTTTATTACAATAGGTCTATAGTAGAGCTTGAGGTCAAGAATGGTGATGCCTCAAGAGGTTGCTGTATTGTACAGGATTGTTTAACTTTGTGGGGTTTTTTTGGGGGGATGTTGTTCATTTGTTTGTTTTTCCTTATGAAGTTGAGTACTGTTCTTTCCATTTCTGAGAAGAATTGTGTTGGTATTTTTGATGGGGATTACACTGTATCTGTATATTGCTTTTGGTAAGATTGCCATATTTACTATTTTAGTCCTACCTATCCATGAGCATGGGATATCTTTACATTTAAGTTCTTTCTTCAGGGACTTAAAGTTCTTGTTATACAGGTCTTTCACTTGCTTAGTTAAAATTACCCAAGTAATTTATATTATTTTCAGCTCTTGTGAAGGGTGATGTTTCTCTCACTTCTTTCTCAGCTCATTTATCATTTTATGTAGCTAGCTACTGAGTTTTTTTTTAGTTAATCTTGTATCGTGCTATATTACTGAAGGTGTTGATCAGCCATAGAAATTCTCTTTTAGAATTTTTGGAGTCACTTATGTATACTATCAGATTATCTGCGAATAGAAAAAGTTTGACTTCTTCCACATAGACTGACCATAGATATCTCTTCCCATGACAGCCAGTTTGAAGCAGTTTTGGCTCTGTCCTTTCATATGTGTTTGCCTTGTTACAAGATAGCATCTTCCATTCTTCCATTTGCAGATTCTTGTCCATACAGGGTACTCATCTGGCTCTCCCAGTGCAGAGTATGTGATTTCTATCTTCTGGTGGCACTCAATCTAAAAAAATAAAAATAAAAAAATAAATAAATTAAAGTTGCTTTCTCTGAAGCAATCTTGTCTATATTTTACACATCTTCATGTTACTTTCCATACCAAACAGCAATCTTACCTATTTTTCTTCTTCACTAGGTGCTCTCTCATCATTGACTATGGCAAGAAAAATGAGCAGTAACCATGATACATATTGATTACTATCTTGTTTTGGAGTTTTCTCTTCAACAACAACAACAGTAACAACTTAGTCCATTGATTTTAAATACAGAATTACTCAAATTTTCAGGTTGAGCAAATGGAACTAGATTCTTTATAGGGATATAACAACCTAGTTTCTTATACTGCCCTTGAACTCATCTGAAATCTCATGAGCCAGGTTTCTAATTTCTCCATTTGTCTTGGCATTTTGCTTTTTCATATTCAAACCAGAATGGCTCATTGACTTCTGCTGACAGGATTCAAGATGTTCTCCACCCCAAATCTCAAAATTCTTCCTTATTCCTCTTCCAGATTAGTTCAAATGTGTTAAAAGTGACATGAGCTGTTTGTCACAAATGCTGCTACCAATTTTCTGTTTTAGTTCCTTTTTATTGGTTTGACAAAATAAATGATGTAAAATTTTCCTTTACACTGTGTCAATATCAATCACTGTGAGTAGTTTAATAAAGAATTTGACAGGCCAATATCTGGACAGGTTGAGGTTAGGTGGGACTGTCACATAAAAAGAGATGGCAAAGAACAGGAGTTTTTAGATTTGCAAGAAAATGTAAAGAAAGCAGCAGATGAACTGAGATAGAATACTGAGACATGTGGCAGAGTGTAGATATGAAATACAGATTAATTTAAAATATGAGTTAACTAGTAACAAGCCTGAGCTATTGGCAGAGCGTTTATAATAAATATTATATCTTTGCATGGGAACTGGCTTGTGGAAAAAGAAAGTCTGCCTACAACCTGATTAAAAACACATTAAGAAAAGAAGCATTTATTTTGCCTCACATTTTTTATGTATAGTCTGTCATAATGGTGAAGGAACAGCACATGTCACACTGTGGTTGAAGAAGTATGAGGCAGCTGGAGTCATCACATTTATAATCATGGTGAAGAGAGGGATAGATTCTGGTGCTCAGATTGTTTTCTTACTGCTTAAAATGAGAGCTTGATTATTGAAATTGTGCATATCACATTCAGGGTGGTGTATTCCTCTCTGATTAAACATTTTCAGAAACATCCAGACTAACAGGTGTATCTGGAAGTTTTTTTTATGTCCCCCCTGGTCTGCAGACCACTTATGAAATAATCACTCAGATACTTATATTAATTATAACTGTTGTATGGCAATTAGCTCAGGCTTGTTACTGACTAGCTATTACACTTAAATTAACCCACAAATTGTATCTATGCTCAGCTATGTGGCTTGGTACCTTTTCTTAGTTCTGCATTGTCATCTTACCTTCTTTGTGTCTGGCTGGTGACTGGTGATTCCACCCTTCCTCTTCCCAGATTTCTCCTTGGCTGGGTATTCCATCTATACTTCCTGCCAGGCTACTGGCCAATCAGCATTTTATTTATCAACCAAATCAGAACAACACACATTCCCAATATACAGAAAGACAACCCCAACAAACAGGTGTATTTTCATGACAATTTTAAATATGATCCTATAATAACATTAATTTCTCTCTCTCTTTTTTTTTTTTGGTTTTTCAAGACAGGGTTTCTCTGTGTAACTTTGGAGCCTGTCCTGGAACTCACTCTGTAGCCCAGGCTGGCCTCAAACTCACAGAGATCCTCCTGCCACTGCCTCCTAAGTGCTGGGATTAAAGTCATGCACCACCACCACCCAGCTTCTCATATTTTTTTTAAATTTATACTACACCTAAAAAAATTAAAACCTTGTAGTACAAATATAAGGACTAATACATAATATATACTTCAATTAAGAGTAAGATAAACATACAAATATAGTCAAGTAATTTTCAGCAAGGTCACCAAAACTATTAGGGGGGAGACAAGAGTCTTTCATCAAATGAGTCTCTTCCTTTGTACATACAGTGTAATGAACCTAACTGCAGATTCCTACTGTACACAGAGATCAATCCAAAACTGACAATAAGAAGAATTCTTGTTCCATTTTCCTTTGAAATGATGCTATCATAAAAGATGTAACCTACAGAGTGAGGAACCATATTTGAAAACCATGTGTCCAAATTTCCTGAACATTTTGGATCAGGACTTGCTCAACTACATTCATATCAGCATTATTTGTAAAAGCAAGAACCTGGAAACAACTTAGATGCCCCTCAACTGAAGAATGGATAAAGAAAATATGGCACATATACACAATGCAGTACTACTCAGCAGTAAAAAACAATGATATCATGAAATCTGCAGGCAAATGGATGGAACTAGAAAATACCATCTTGAGTGAGGTAACTCAGAAGGACAAACATAGTATGTACTCACTCATAAGTGGATACTAAATGGGAGGGAAGGGATGGCCAGACTGTAACCCACAACTCTCTGCAGGCTAGCTAACAGGGGAAAACCCTAGGAGGGACACATGGATGACCCTGTGAAGGAGAAGTGGATGAAGTCTACATGAGTGGACTGGGTGTGTGGGGGGTGGCAGAGGACAAGCAGTGGGGGTGAGAACATAGGGAAATGGGAGGGTCAAGCTGGAACAGGGACAGAGTGGGAGAGCAGGGATGAAGATACCGTGATAGACAAGGACATCATGGGAATAGGAAAAGGCAGGGTGCTGGGGAGTCTCTCAGGAATCCACAAGGTTGACCCCACCTTGGTCTGCTCCCAGTGGTCCAGAGGGTGCCTGGACTGGTCTACTCTGGTGACCAACCTAGCAAATGACCTAGCTAGCTGTCATCATAGAGCCTTCATCCAGTGACTGATGGAGGCAGATGCAGAGATCCACAGCCAGGAACCAGGCTGTGCTCTGGGAATCCAATTGATGAGAGAGAGGGGAGATACTGCAGGTGAGGGATGTTGAGATCATGATGGGAGGATGTGCAGAAATGTCCGGCCACACTAGTGGAAGCCCATGAACTTTGGACAAGTGGCTGTGGAGCCTCCATGGGACTGGACTAGGCCCTCTGGATATGGAAGATGATTATTTGGCTCAAACTGTTTGGGGGGCATCCAGGCATGGTGATCATGATCTGTCCCTGGTCTATGGGCAGGCTTCTGTAATCTGGTGCCTGTGGTGTGACACCTTGCACAGCCTTGGTGCAGTGGGAAGGTGCTTGGACCTGCCTAGGCTTAGTGTGCTGGGTTCTGCTGACTCCCCATGGGAGACCTCAATTTTGGGGATGTGGGGATGCAGGGTGGCTTGTGAAGGAGGGGTGGGGATGGGAGGAGGGGGGATCTGTGCCTAGCATGTGGAGTAAGTAGAAAATTTCTTAATAAAGAAAAATGAAAAATAAAAGAAAATCATGTGTCTGACAAGAATTGCCATCTAGAATATAAAAATAATTCTTCAGTGAAATAATAAAAGATAAATAACTCAATGTAAAATGAGAAAATGATTTCACAAATCACCTCTGTGTCAAAGAAATAGAAATGGTAAACACAAAAAAGATGGTCAACATCACAGCCACTTTGAGATAGCAACCAAAGTCTGTGGATCCTTTTGTACCTGATGTGACTACAAGGTTAGATGTTAATGAAAATGTTTAAGAGGGTGTGGAGAAGTTGATAGTCCGGACTGCTAGAGGATAAGTAGTCCTGGTAATTTAGTAGAGACCTCAAAAGTCTACTTTCCAAACCAAACAACAGGACACTATAGAAAAGTAAGTAAAAGTATTAAATAAAATGTGCTAACAAAACTGAACAGACTCAGGTGAGGGTATTTCCCTTATTTTGAATCTAACTTGCCTCTGGCATCTCAAAGTTGCTTGGGTTAAGATGCCACCATAATTATATTCAAGTAAAATCATACTTTGGGATTCTTTTTACCAAATCAATCATAAAGAAAGGTCTGTATTTCTATAGTCATAGTTCTGAGACAATCATGGTGCACTACCATGTGGGTTTGCATGTACCCACATATGTCTTGGTTTGTACTATTAGTCACACCATTCACTATGAAACAGTAGTAAAATTGTCCAGGAAACTTCAGCTTCATTTGGAAATTTTTGGTCTGTTCTGTTTTTTTCTTTTATGCTATTTTCTCTTCTTTTACTTTAACCCAAATCTATATTTAGAAAACCTGTTTGATAGTCACCTGCAAAAAATATGTTTGAGTCAATAACTCATTCATTTAGGGTCTGGAGTTTCCAGTTGCCTCTCACACCAATGTAAGAGACCCAGCAAAGAGATAGGGAACATTCTGAATCAGTGGATTTTAACATAGGCGGCAAGTGACCCTATCACAGTGGTCACCTAAGACCATCCAACAACATAGATATTCACATTATGACTCATAGCAGCAGCAAAATTTACAGTTATGAAGTAAAACAAAAATAATTTTATGGTTGGGAATCTCCACAACATGAGGAACTATATTAAAAGGCCACAGTATTACAAGGGTAAGAAAGACAGATATAGAGGTTCAATACATCCAGGCTCTATTATAAGGACAAAGAGCTTGTTTGCCCAATCATAATCACAGCTTTGCCCTCCTTGTAGGCTGAGGCTACAGACTTCACATAACAGATACATTGGTGATCTCCCTACACATAGCTGATGAGCATAAGTCAACCAAAACACTCCATAAAGAACTGCTGACATGTCCCATATAAATGTGTCCTTATGCTTGAGTTCCTGTAGTTATACAACTAAAAGTTATCTAAATCTGTGGTACAAGGAATTCAGTGGTTTTAAACTTGTGTCAAGCAGGCTTTGAAGGTCTTTATTTGCTTTTCTATTTGGAGTGTGTACGTATGTTTTAAGAGTGGCTAGTGGGTAAATTAGCTCAACTGTCAGAATCTCAATTCAATACTGGGCTAAACTCATCAGGAGCAAGGACAAGTTACAAAACCAATCAAAATAGTTATCACCACACAGCATTTCTAGCTTGTTTGTTCACTTTGAGCCCTACTGCAAACTCTTCCAAGAATTTTTCCTGGAGGCCAACTCAGGGAGAATTGCATTTTTTGATGAAGTTGACTGTGGCCCTAAATCTTGAAAATGGACATAGGACAAATTCCTTGACAGAAATATCTGCTTCCCTTTTATCTCCACAGTCTGTTCTTGTACTGAGCTTGCTGAGTGATTGTCAGGTATGAGTCACTTCCCACTGACAGCATAATGCATAGACTTTCTCCAATGATTAAACAGCATTTCCAGTAAGCATTCAGCCCATCCATGTTCACTGGGTTTGAAAAACCAAAAGCTCTTTCCTTTTGCTTTGCTCGTCCCTTCATTCAGATGCCAATTGATTGCTTTAGAAAAGTCCTGTATCAATAAGGCCTAAACATTTCAGAAGAAAGAAAAAAAAATGCTAGCAGACTTACTGAAAAGGAGCCAACTTCTTAAAAGAATGTTAATCCACTTAAGAAACATAAACTTGCAGTATTGATAAGGTATTCATTGCAGCAATGGATAAAGTTATTGAATATGATGATGATTACAGAGAACATAATAATAGCCAACATTGATTACACAACTACTGGGTTTAGTTCTTTAGTGAAAGCTTCACTGTGTATGAACCTTTAGTGTTATCACCACTATATATCAATGGGTTCCTGTATATGTGATTCTGAACTGGATGGATGTCTTCTACTTTGTGTGAGACCTCTATAGTTAAACAACAACACAGTTGCTTTCTTTGTTTTCCATTGCAGAATATTTATTCTTGGTTGCTGAACTCTGCTTTTCAGCTTTCATTTTTTTCTCTGTCACTCTCTTGGCCACTCCCTCACCATTGTGATAATATACTTGCAAAGAAGTTAATGAAGAAAGAATGTATTTGGTTTACAGCTCTAGGGAGGTATAGTCCAGCAAGCCAGAACACATAGCAGCAGGGATAGTGTAGTGGCATGAGCATGTGGCTGGGTCATCATACTGCATCAAAACTCAGAAAGCAAAGAGTGAAAAGGATGTAATATCAAGATATAAAACTCTCAAAAGCTGACCAAGGTATCTCACACTCAGGTTCCTCCTCATACAGGTTCCCAAACATTTCCAAACAGCACCATCATCTTGGACCTGTGTGTTCAAACATGTGAACTTGTGGAGACACTTCACATTCAAACTACAAATGTTTGAATCCATGGTATTCAATGGTATGATCCATAGTTCATGTGATGATAAAGTTGTAGTAACTACACCAGCCACTACTTAAAATAGTATCAACACACATGGCACTATGTTAAATTTATATACACACCTACATAAATAGCAATACCACCCAATTTTGTTTGCCTCACTTGGTATCAACTTCATTTGAACTATTGCAATCAACCTGTGGACAATTACAAGTACAGGAAACTATGGTGTAGAAATGTTAAGTGTATTGTCTAAGGCCATACAAATAGAGAATTTCAGCCTCTTGAATTCTTTGTTGGTCAGTCTGGTACAGCAGCAGAATATATAATTTCAAGATTTTTTGTTTATCTGTTTGTGAGCATGACAATGTGACTGTGAGCACATAAACACAGAGGAGTTCCTCTTTGTAGGTTGTTCTGCGTATCTGAAACAGAGGCTTTTGCAAAAAGCCTCATAAACTCACTCCTGACCTTTTAAGAATGAAATGAAATGGCACACAATTGAGAATCTAAGAGTGCATTTAATAATGAAATCTCACTTATTCAAACTATGATTAAGGTTATAGGTTTAATTTGAACTTTAAAAGAATATTTTGTAAGCCCTCTTTAGTCAAGACAAAGGATATCCTTCTTAATTATTTTACATATAAGAGATGAAAAGCAGAGTTCAGCAACCAAGAATAAATATTCTGCAATGGAAAACAAAGAAAACAGACTTTTTTGAAGCATGTCAAGTAAACAGGACCCATTAGTAGAAATTTAAAATATAAAAAGTAAAAAGACCACATACAGTGTAGCCCTTAAGCTGCAGTAATTACTACCCTTCTGCTTTTGTTACTTACGATAGCATGTCTTGATAACTGTACTGTTGGTATTTAGTGTGCTTATGCATATTTGAATAATGAAATTCTGTAGAGTATGTAAAGTGGTGTTTTACACTAAGATTCTAAGAAATTTAATTACCATGTAGCTTTGGTCATGGGCAACATGGATATAGTCTCTCTGTAGATACAAATATACATATATTTTATTAGGATATATTCATTAAACAAATATTTTCCTCACGACACTTTCATATATGCACATAGTATAAGAGAATAGAAATAAACAGTGAAAAAAGTTCATTCTTTGGTGTGTGCATGTGTATGACATGTGTGTCTAGGATCTTTCATGCATGTGTATACAGAGGTGGTTGTAGAACGTCATCTCCTAACATTCTCTATCTTAGTTTTTGAGAGGGTCTCTAATGAACCTGGAGATAACCTATTGACTAGACTATCTGTCCAGTCAGCTCCATGAGTCTTTCTGTCTTTATTATCTGCTCCTCCCCCAGTGCCTATACATACCACCATGCCAGGCTCTGTATATGGGAACTGGGGATCCAACCTCAGGTCTTCATATATGCATGATACTTTGTGATCCATGCCATCTGCCTGAACACAGGTTTGTTTTTTGAAACAATAATACAAGATTGCCTACTTTTAACCAAACTAATCAAAAGAAAGAGAAGGAAGAGTGAAATAAATGAAATTATTGTTAAGGGGGAATACCACAGCAGATATCACTGGAATCTACAGGATCATTAGGGAACACTTTGAAAACACATATACTTTAGCAATTCTGGATACATTTCTAGACACATATAACTTATCACCAAAATTGAACAGAGGGTGATATTAACAACATAATCAGATTTATAATGAACTGTGAGAATAAAGAAATATGAAAGAATAATAAATAGTCTCCTAGGAAAGAAATTTTAGGGACAATTGTATTTCTATGTACTAGTCAAGATTCTCTAGAGGAATAGGACTGATAGATTATATGTATATATTATTGTAAATAAATGTATATATACAATTTTAAAATTATTTTAATAAGAATTTTTTGGATTACTTCACATGATTAGGATAGGTAGTTTAACAATGTCTGTGTGCTGGAAAGGCATGAAACCAGCTTTCCCATATAGGATTTACTGTTCAGCTCTAGATGCTGGAAGTTTTGCCAGAAAGTTACTAGTATTGACTCTGTGTTAAAGACCAAAGAATATGGAGTCTGATGCCAGTGGGCAACACTGGTAACAAAATAGTCATCCCAAACAGATGGAAACCTGACTTGCTTTTAATAATCTTTCTTCATCATGACAATTTGTTCAAGGGATAACCCAACCGTCCTTGGTCACTGTCTCATGTATCCATTCTCTATGGAAGGACCCTCTAGACCCAGGGTGTTCTTAGCATTCCTAAACATTTCTTAATTCAGTCATTTTGACAACTCTGACCACGACACTGCAATGCTTTAAAGAATGTATATTTTGCTGCTTTGTAATGATTATCACTTTGAACGTTATCACCATCCCCGTGCCATTTGCAGTACAATTGTTGAATCTTTACTTTTCTCATTCAGAACTTTTAATCACATATTCATTTATTTATTTTATTAAGAAATTTTTATTCATTCCATATACTAACCACAGACTGCCCCCTCCCCCCTCCTCTTGCTCCATCCACCTCAGCCTTCGCCCCAGCCCAGCCCTCCTCCAAAAGGATATGGTATGGCTTCCCATGGGGAGTCAGCAAAGCCTGGCACATTCAGCTAAGGCATATCCAAGCCCTTCTCCCTGCATCAAGGCTGTTCAAGGTGTTCCCCCATAGGCAATGGGTTCCAAAAAGCCAGTACATGTACCAGGCATTGATCCTATTCACACTGTCATGGGCCTTTCAAATAGACCAAGCTACACAACTGTCTTTCCCATGGAGAGGAACCAGTCCAGTCAGTCCCATGCAGGCTTGACAGCTGTTGGTCCAAAGTTCATTAGTTCCCACTATGTTGGTTCAGTTGTATCTGTAAATTTCCTCATCATTGTCTTGATGCCCCTTACTCATACAGTCCCTCTTCCCTCTCTTTGACTGGATTTCCAGAGGTTGGCCTTGTACTTAGCCAAGTGCCTGTTTCATGACTTTCTCTCCACAGTTCCTGGTTGCTGGTCTTATTCTAATCAATGTCCTATATGAGCCATATACTGTGACTCTTATCATTGATCTCCTGGGATATATTTTTAATATTTTGCTGAAATAAAACTTTCTCATCCCTTGGGTAAATCCCCTTCCATTCATTTTTAAAAACTTCTCTACTCCCTCATAGGGTCAATTCCACGGTACATACTAATAGACAAGCAGTTGAAATTAATGAGGGCTGTCTCAAATCATTTATTTCCAAAAGTTTTACTTACTCTGAATCTCTCCTATTTTCCTGAAACATAGAAACATCTTTCATTAGGTGAAATCTTCTCAGCAACCAATGGCTAAGATTTAGGAGCTTCTTGATCCAGTTAGAATTGGCCAAGGCTTCATCCCAAGCAAGCAACAGATCTTGGTGATATCTGTGACATGTGGTTGTGATATTAGAGTGAAGAAGGATACAGGAGTAAAGGTGTTGTTGAATATTTCTCCCTTATCAAGGAAAGCCAATGAGACCAAGCATGTAGGTGGAGAGTCTCAGCATGGAGGCTCTGAGAATCTTTTGAATGAAGTTGTTAATGTGAAGCCTGGATTTTATTTGAGACCCCAAGATATTGGAGATACCCATACCATTACCAGTCTCTCTCTATTTCCCTCCCTCTATCCCCCTTCTCTCTGTTAAGTTTATACATTTGATCTAAGCTTCCAGGTACTACTAGAGTGCCATACCTGACCCCTGTTTCATGCTTCCTACCTTGGGGGTCATGAACTCAATCTCTAAAATTGAAAGCAAGGCCCTAATTAATGCTTTATTTTCTAAGTTACCATGGCTGTGGTGTCTCTTCATAGTAATAGAACATTTGGAATATGGACAGATTAATTTTGAATAAAACATTTTAAATGTACCGAGGTAAATTGGAGTAGAAGAAGCAGAGAGAGTTCATGAAGGTGATGAGCACACCCTAGAGAGCATGTGGAAAGAAGAGTTTGGAATAAACAAGAAAATGCTTTTTTTTTAATTCTGACAAAAACTTATATTTGAATGGTTGTTATGAACTATTTAGCATATGGTGTTACTGCGGCATTGTTGAAACTTTTGCCATTCTTCTGCCATCAAAGAAAGAATAAGGGCTGGAAAATGGAAATTATCAGAATTTAGATTTATAATTAATGGAAGAAAAGATCTCCAAATAACTCAAATTATCTTGAAATGGAAAAGATTACCTAGTGAATCAGTGAATTTCCAATCACTAGAAGCAAGAAGTAAGATGCTGCAAGAGTACTTACTGGTATTATACATCTAATTGGATGCCTAAGATAGATAATCTACTCTCTGTTTCCATTCTGAGAAGCCATGAATTGATACTTCAGTTGTATGTGTTCTGAGAAGGCTTTAATTTAATTACTGTAACTGAACCAAATGGAATTTGGTGGATCTATGGCCAACTTGGCAACTTCTGTGTATATCTAACATTCTTTACTTATTGTGCACCTTTTTAAAAGTCTATTTCAATTCCTTAAATGTCTTTCAGACATTTGAGCTTGTTCTGTTGAGAATTCTCTGATTAGCTCTATAGCCCATTTTTTAATTGGAGTGTTTGGTATTTTGATGTCTAATTTCATGAGTTCTTTATATATTCTGGATATCAGCCCTCTGTCAGATGTGGAATTGGTGAAGATCTTTTCCCATTCTGTAGGCTGTCTTTTTGTCCATGTCCTTTGCCCTACAAAAGCTTCTCAGTTTCAAGAGGTCCCATTTGTTAATTATTTCTTTCAGTGTCTATGCTAGTGATTTTATATTTAGGAAGTGATCTCTGGTGCCAATGCATTCAAGACTACCTCCTAATTTCTCTTCTAACAGGTTCAGAGTAACTGGATCTATGTTGAGGTCTTTGATCCACTTGGACTTAAGTTTTGTTCTTGGTGACAGATATGGATCTATTTGCAGTTTTCTATATGTTGACATCCAGTTATGCCAGCACCATCTGTTGAAGATGCTTTCTTTTTTCCACTGTACAGTTTCAGCTTCTTTGTCTAAAATCATATATTCATAGGTGAGTGGATTAATGTCAGGTTCTTCAGTTCAGTTCCACTGGTCCACATGTCGGTTTATGTCAGTACCAAGCTGTTTTGAATTACTGTAGCTCTATAGTAGAGCTTGAAGTCCGGGAGTGTGATGCCTCCAGAAGTGGTTTTATTGTACAGAATTGTTTTCACTATCCTGGTTTTTTGTTTGTTTGTTTTTCCTTATAGAGTTGAGTATTGTTCTTTCCAGGTCTGTGTAGAATTGTGTTGAGATTTTGATGGGAATTATATTGAACCTTTACATTGCTTTTGGTAAGATTTCCATTTTTACTATCCTTAATCATCAGATAAATGCAAATAAAAATGACTCTGAGATACCATCTTACATCTGTCAGAATGGCTAAGTTCAAAAACACTGAAGACAGCTTATGATGGAAAGGATGTGGAGCAAGGGAAACACTCCTCCACTGTTGGTGGGAATACAAACTTGTACAGCCACTTTGGAAATCAATATGGCACTTTCTTAGAAAATTGGGAATCAACCTCCCTCAAGACCTAGTTATTCCACTCTTGGGCATATACCCAAGGAATGCTCAATCATACCACAAGGGCACATGCTCAACTATGTTGATAGCAGCATTGTTCACAATACTCAGAACCTGGAAACAACCTAGATGCCCTTCAACTGAAGAATGGAAAAAGAAAATGTGTTACATATACACAATGGAGTATTACTCAGCAGAGAAAAACAATGACATGTTAAGGTTTGCAGTCAAATGGATGGAACTAGAAAAAAAATCATCCTGAGTGAGGTAACCCAGACTCAAAAGGACAAACATGGTATGTACTCACTTATAAGTGGGTACTAGATGTAAAACAAAGGATAACCACACTACAACCCACAGCTCCAGATAAGTTAGCTAACAAGGAGGACCCAAAAAGGGATGCATGGATAGCCCTAGGAAAGGGGATGAGATTTCCATGAGTAAACTGGGGATTTGTAGTAGGCAATGGACAGTAGGGGACGGGGTTTAGAACATAAATAACTGGATGTTCAAGCTGGAATGGAGCAGGAATGGGAGATCAATTAAAGAGATACCATGACACAGAGAGAGACATCATGGGCATAAGGAGAAACCAGGTGCTAGGAAAGTTCCCAGGAATCCCCACGCATGACTGTTCTGTTGATAATTCTCTGTTTAGATCTGTAGCCCATTTTTAAATTGTATTGTCTGGGATTGTGATGTCTAGTTTCATAAGTTCTTTATATATTTTGGAGATTAGCCCTCTGTCAGATGTGGGATTGGTGAAGTTTTTTTCCCATTCTGTAGGCTGTCATTTGTTCTTATTAATATGTCCTTTGCCTTACAGAAGCTTCTCCATTTTAGGAGGTCCCATTTATTAATTGTTGCTCTCTGCTACTGGTGTTATATTTAGGAAGTGATCTCCTGTGCCAATGCATTCCAGACTATTTCCTACTTTCTCTTCTATCAGGTTCAGTGTAACTGTTTTTTTTTATTGATGTTTTTGATCCACTTGGACTTCAGTTTTGTGCATGGGGATAGATATGGATCTATTTGCAGTCTTTTACACGTTGACATCCAGTTATGCCAGCACCATTTGTTAAATATACTTACTTTCTTTCTTCCATTGTGCAGACTTGGCTTCCTTCCCCCAAGGTGTTCATAGGTGTGTGGTTAATGTCAGCATCTTCAATTCAATGTCATTGACCCTCATTTTTTTATGTCAATACCAAGCTGTTTTAATTACTATAGCTCTGTAGTAGTGCCTGAGGACAGGGATGGTGATGCCTCCAGAAGTGGTTTTATTGCACAGGATTGTTTTTGCTATCCTGGTTTTTTGTTTGTTTGTTTTTCCTTATAGAGTTGAGTATTGTTCTTTCAAGGTCCGTGAAGAATTGTGTTGGGATTTTGATAGGGATTGTATTGAATCTTTAGATTGCTTTGATATGAATGCAATTTTTTACTATGTTAATCCTTCTTGTCTATGAGTATGGGAGATCTTTCCATTTTCTGATATCTTTTTAAATTTCTTTCTTCAGAGACTTAAAGTTCTTGTAATATAGGTCTTTCACTTGCTTAGTTATATTTACCCCAAGGTATTTTATATTATTTGTGGCTATTGTTAAAGGTGATATTTCTCTGATTTGTTCCTCAGCCTGTTTATCATTTGAATATAGGACAGCTACTGATTTTTTTCTTTCTTTTTTTTTTTTTTAGTTAATCTTGTATCCTCCCATATTAATGTGCTATGAGATGTTCTGTATGCTCTGAATGTGTTACTCTGATTGGTTAATAAAGTGCTGATAGGCCAGTAGCCAGGCAGGAAGTATAGGTGGGACAAAGATAGAGGAGAATCCTGGGAAGTGGAAAGCTAGGTCAGGGAGATGCTCCCAGCCAACACAAGGAAAAGCATGATGTAAGATATTGTTAAGCCATGAGTCATGTGACAAGGTATAGATTTATAGAAATGGGTTAATTTAAGATATGAAAACAGATAGCAAGAAGCCTGCCATGGTCATACAGTTTATAAGTAATATAAGTCTCTGTGGTTTACTTGGGGGATGTGAGTGAGAGAGATTTGTCCTGAATGCTGGCAGGCCAGGATACAGGAAACCTTCAGCTATATTACTGAAGAGTTTATCAGCTGCAGGAGTTCTCTGGTAGAATTTTTGTGGTCTGTTATATGCTATCATATCATTTACAGATAGTGAAAGTTGGAATTCTTCCTGTACAATTTGTATCCCCTTGATCTCCTTTTGTTGTCTTATTGCTCTAGCTAGAACTTCAAGTACTATATTGAAAATATGGGGAGAGTGGATACCCCTGTCTTGTTCCTAATTTTAGTGGGATCCTTTGAGTTTCTCTCCATTTAATTTGATGTCATCTTGCTTTATTATGTTTTAGGTATGTTCCTTGTATTCCTGATCTCCCTAAGACATTTATCATGAAGGGTTGTTTGATTTTGTCAAAGGCTTTTTTTCAGCATCTAATGAGGTGGTCATGTGGGTTTTTTTTTTCCTTCAGTTTGTTTATATGATATATTACATTGACAGATTTGTATGTGTTAAACCACCTTTGAATCTTTGGGATAAAGGCTACTAGGTCATGGTGAATAATTTTTTCATGTGTTTTTGGATTTGGTTTGCCAATATTTTGTTGAGTATTTTTGTATTGATGATTGGCCTGTAATTCTCTTTCTTTGTTGCAGCTTTGTGTAATCTGGGTATCAGGGTAACTGTTGCCTCACAAAAAGAGTTTGGTAATGTTCCTTCTATTTCTACAGTGTGAAACAATTTGAAGAGTATTGGTATTAGCTTTTCTTTGAAAATCTGATAGAATTCTGTGTAGAAACCATTTGGTCCTGGGCTTTTTTTTTGGGGGGGGGGGTTGGGAGACTTTTAATTTTCTACTTCCTTAAGAGTTATTTGTCTACTTAAATTGTTTATCTGGTCTTGATTTAACTTTTGTATGTGGCACCTATCCAGAAAATTGTCCATTTCTTTAATTTTTTTCCAATTTCATAGAGTATAGATTTTTTAACTAAGACCTGATGATTCTCTGGATTTTCTCATTGTCTATTGCTATGTTTCCCTTTTCATTTCTGATTTTGTTAATTTGGATGTTCTCTTGTTGACTTTTAGTTAGTTTGGGTAAGGACTTTTCTATCTTGTTGATTTTCTCAAAGAACCTATTCTTTGTTTCATTGATTCTTTGTATTGTTCTCTTTGTTTCTATTTTATGGATTTCAGCCCACAATTTGATTATTTCCAGGGGATCTATTCATCCTGTGTGATTATGCTTCTTTTTGTTCTAGAGCTTTTAGGTGTGCTGTTAAGTCACTGGTGTGAGATTTCTCCAATTTCTTTATGTGACCTGTATGTGCTACATGTTTTCCTTTTAGCACCGCTTTCAATGTATCTCATAAGTTTGGGTATGTAGTAAATTCAATTTCATTGAATTCTAGGAAGTCTTTAATTTCTTTTTTTATTTCTTTCTTGACTAATTGGTGATTCAGTTGAACATTATTAAATTTTCATGAGATTGTAGACTTTCTGTAATTTTTGTTGTTGTTACAATCTAACTTTAAGCCATGGTGGTCTGATAAAATACAGAAGGTTACTCCATTCTGTTTTGTTTTGTTTGGTTTGGTTTTTTTGTTTTTTGGTTTTTTTTTTTTGTTGTTTTTGTTTTTGTTTTTTGGTATCTGTTGAGATTTGCTTTGAGACAGAGTATGTGGTTAATTTTAGAGAAGGTTCCATGAGGTGCTGAGAAGTTATATTCTTATTTTGTTATGGTAGAATGTTCTATAATTATCTATTAAGTCCATTTGCATCATAACATCTGTTATGCCCCTTATTCTCTGTTAAGTTTCTGTCTGGTATATCTGTCCATTGGTGAGAGTAGGGTGTTGAAGTCTCCCATTACTAGTGGGTGGGGTTTAAGCTTTTGTAGTATTTCTTTTACATATGTGGGTACCCTCTTATTTGGAGCATAAGTGGTCAAAATGAGACTTTATCTTGATGAATCTTTCTTGTGACAAATATGTAATGTCCTTTCCAGTTTCTTTGGATTGATTTTAATTTGAAGTCTATTTTGTTAGATATTAGAATAGTGACAACATCTTACTTAAGTCCACTTGCTTGGAAAGTTTTTTTCAGCCTTTTACTCTGAGGTAGTGTCTGTATTTGAAGTTAAGTTGTGTTTCTTGTATGCAGCAGAAGGATAGATCCTGATTTTATATTCATTCTGTTAGCCTGTGTCTTTTTATAGGCAAATTGAGTCCCTTGATATTAAGGGATATTAATGACCTGTGATTGTTAATTCTTCCTATGTTTTCATGGTAGTGTATGTGTATTTTACTTCTTTGTGATTCACTACTGTGTGGTTATCTATTGCCTTTGTTTTCATGGGTGCATCTGACTTCCTTAGGTTGGAGTTTTCCTTCTAGTGCACTCTGTACGGCTGGATTTATGGATAGGTATCATTTAAATCTGGTTTTGTCTTGGAGTGCCTTGTTTACTCTGTCTATGGTATTTGAAAAATTTGCTGGGTATATCAGTGTAGGCTGGCATCCATGGTCTCTTAATGTCTGCATGGCATCTGTCCAGGACCTTTTGGCTTTCAGAGTCTCCATGAGAAGTCAAGTGTTATTTTGATGGATCTGTATTCATAAGTCACTAGGCCTTTTTCCTTTGCTGCTCTTAATAGTCTTTCTTTATACTATATGTTTAGTGGCTTAATTATTTTATGGCAAGGAGACCTTTTTTTTTTGGGAGGGTCTAGTCTATTTGGTGTTCTATAAGCTTCTTGTATCTTCATAGGTATTTCATTTTTTAAACTTAGAATGTTTTCTTCCATGGTTTTGTTGAATATATTTTCCATGCCTTTGAGTTGTTATACTTCTCCTTCTTCCTATTATTGGTAGGTTTGGCTTTTCCATGGTATACCAGATTTCCTGGACATTTTGTGTTATGATTTTTTTTGGCTTTGGTACTTTCTTTGACTGAAGAATTTATTTTCTCTATTTTTTCTCTATGCCAGAGATTCTGTCTTCCATCTACTGCATTCTGTTGATTATGCTTGCATCTATAGTTTCTGTTCATTTACTCAGATTTTCTATTTCCAGCATTCCCTTATCTTGTGTCTTCTTCATTGTTTCTATTTCAATTTTCAGCTCTTGAACTGTTTCCTTCACATGTTTAATTTTTTTTCTTGATTTTCTTGGCTTTCTTTAAGGGATTTATTGATTTATCCCAATTTTCTGTTTGTCCTTTCCCCAATTTCTTTATTGATTTCTTCCAATTTTTTGTTTGTTATTTCCTCAATTTCTTTAAGGGAATTTTTCATTTCCTCTTTAAAGACCTCAATCATCTTCATAAAGTTAATTTTTAGGACAATTTCTTGTGATGTTCAGGTCTTGCTGTTGTAGAACTGCTAGCTTCTGGTAATGCCATATTGCTCTTTATGTTGTTGTATGTATTTTTGAACTGGAATCTTTACACCTCTTCCTCCAACAGATGCAAGAGTTTACTGTGTCTGTGTCTCAGGGGGCTACTCTGGGTCCAATCTTAGCTCTTAGTCTAATTGGAGCTGCTGGATTCTGTGTCTCAGGGAGTTTCTCTTAGTCTAATCTAAGCTGGCTGATTCTGTATCTCAAGGAGACCTGCTTGGTCTTATCAGGGCTCTTGGTCCAATCAAACCTGAAAGATTCTGTTTCAGGAAGCCTCTCTTGGTCCAATGAGAGCTCTTAGTCCAATGAGAGCTGGCTGATTCTGTATCTCAGGAAGCCACTGAGGTTGCAGGGGGTTGGGTCGGTTTGGAGTAGGGCAAGGGTCTTGTAGATTTTAGTTTCCAATGGGGGTTTTGGTCAGGGAGCCTGCCTACAGGAGTCTTCCCTGTTGGTCAGCAACTGGGGCAGAGATGGGTGGGTGTTTCCAGGAATTGTTTGTTTCCCAGGGCCTAGGTCCTAGAGGCAGGGATCTCTGGATGGGAGAAGAGTAACTCTCTTGGGGAACTCTTAAATGCAGATTTTCAATATTTTTTCATAGTCTTACATATTTATCCAGTACAAGCACTTACCTAAAGACAGATTTTTTTCCTGTAAAAGGTGGCTACTGAGTTTTCTCCCTGTAGGAGCACATATTTCTCTTCTTTAGTAAAAAAAAAAAAAATGATAACTTTCCATGACTGTTTCTTTTCATTTTCTAAAAAAAGTATTTGTAGTGCTAATGGGACAACTTAATGAACACAGGCTGCCTGGGTCCACTTGGTAGAAGGAGAGAATTAACTTCATGAAGTTGTCCTTTGATCATATATATCACATCATATATATGTGCCATGTGCACCCACAGACAACATAAACATAAAAATAATGATAACAATAACACATGCTTCTGGATTAATAAGTCATCCTCTATCCACACATGCATTGTAGCATGTTCTCCACAGAAAATGAAAACAATTAAATTTTTGAATAATGATTTAATTTCTAAATTTTTACTGACTTTTCTGTTTCAATTATCTTTTCAGTACAAGTTTTCCATGCATCAGTTTGAAAAATATACTCCAATTTACTTGGGTGATCATACTGTTTACTCTCTGCCTCTTGTTACAGCTTCAAAAATAAAAAATAAAAACCCTATATAACATGATGATAATACAAAACTATTAATTCTCTGGAAGCCTGCAGAAAAAAAAGAAACCACTCTTAAATTCAACATGATTCCTCCATAATTCAAGCTTTGAATTTAGTAATAGAGAAAATTTGGATCATGAAGTACTGAAATTGTCATGTGAGTTAAGAAAAGATGTATACAGCAATTGAGGAAATTGAATCAGTGTCACGTATTTAGTGAGGTCATGCTCTCTGTGGATGTTTAACAGTGCTCTGATTCTTTCTCCTAATTCTATCAATTTGGAATGATTTGTTATTTTACTACAAGAATGTAATTTTATACAACATACAATAGAATAGAAAATGTGTCTTATTTCCAAGAGAAGAAAATTGATTAATTCAGTCTGAGAAACTCAATAAAATATCTGTGTTGTTTGGATTCCTACATTGTGAGGCTACAGAGCACAGCTGACCTTTAGAAGATCACATCACCGAAAGCAGCATGATAAAGTCCACAAATAATTTTCACACAGCCCTAGACCCTACCATTGCATAAAGACTATTGTACAGCTATAGTATAGGCTCTACCATCCTTAAGAATTATGAAGACTATCTGAATATACTTAGGCACATATGGTTATGATGTGTTACTATAAGACCTCTGCCAGCACAACAAAAAAGTTAATGTGCATTTCTTCTACAAAAGCATCACTGAAGGCCAGGTTTGGTGACACAGAGCCTTCATCCTGATATTCATGGGTCAGAGGTAGGTGGATCTTTGTGAGTTTGAGGCCAGGTGGTCTACACAATTCATTCTAGGACACCCAAAGGTACATAGTGAGAAAATTCCTCAAAATAAAGAAACAAATAAATAACCAAATAAAAAGAAAGATATAAAGAAAAAACATTCAAGCAATGATCAAAAATCTCTATTTTCAATGAATAAATAAATCACCAGATCACATCACCCAAACAAAAGAACAGCAGGACAAAAAGGCAGATTATGTATGTCAAAATGGCTCAGCAGATAAAGGCACTTTTTTCCAAGCTGCAAACCTTAGTATAATCTTGGAACCAACATGGAAGAAAGAAAGAAGCAATTTCCACCAGTTGTCATTTGACCTCCAACTGCACCCACACACACACACAAAAGAAATAAGTAAAGCAGTATTTAAAAGAGAAAGAAAGGAAGGAAGGAAGGAAGGAAGGAAGGAAGGAAGGAAGAGAAAAAAAGAAAGGAAGGAAGGAAGGAAGGAAGGAAGGAAGGAAGGAAGGAAGGAAGGAAGGAAGAAAGAAAGAAAGAAAGAAAGAAAGAAAGAAAGAAAATCAATGTAGTCTTTTTGGTTCATTTCTTATGAGTCCTTTTCATATGAAGGTATTGAGCTTAATGGAAAACAGAAAACTGATCATTAATATTTATCTTAAAGTATACTGATTTACAATTTAAATGCTGTAGATTGTTCATTTATAACGAAGAATTATAGTGAACAGAGATACAATGAGGTCAGATAGGCAGGATGAGCGTGTGAATGCTGCCTCTCAGGCAGCCCCAAGACAAATGTTCTTAGATGTGCTGTTTGGAGATTTCAGGGGCATGAAGATTGGAGAGGTACCAAGTTCACTGAGAATGTGGTGAAATATACCATGAATATTACTAATATTCATATAATCCAGATTTCATCAGTTATATAAAGCACAAAATTGTAGGCAAGCATATAAGTGAACTGGAGATATTGGCTTAGTAAAATTACCCAAACTACTTTCCTAAAATTGTGGTTCAAACACCACTATCAAGCCTGCATGGAGTGAGTCTGAAGAATTGCCTCAGCACATTCACACAGAGCAATAGCCAAAAAGGGATGTAATATAACATTAATGCAGATATAAATGACGAGACAAAAATGCTGTTGAATTCTTTATGTTTCTGGGACTACCATATGCTTTTTATTTTTTTCATTCCATTTTATATATCTTAAATCTGAAGCATCTACAATACAATTTTCATATATTTCAGAAGACAAGACCAAGACATTCAAGGTTAAAATAATCTCATTCTGTGATAGAGGCTTCCTTATAAATTTGGGATTCAAATCTAGACAAACCCATGATTTTTATCACATGATTCTGGGTACAGTGCTGATAATTTGGCAAGAAAACACTCTAGAGACAAAATGGCATCGGCATTCTGAAAGTGCCTATGATACACACTCTCCTGGGTGGTTCAGTGCACGGTAAAAGGGAGAGTGGAAGACAGTTCCTTCAACTGTGTAGCCACAGTTGCTCATATCCCTGAAAACAACTCTCATTAAATTCAGTGGCATGAAAGCAGAAAGGGAATGAGTGTGTGTGCATGGTGGTGATAATGATGGTGGTGGTGGGGAGGGGGTCTGTGAAGTAATGGAAGTGAAAATATCAAACTGTGTTCTATACATGTATGAAATGTCATAATAAAACCTATTGTTATGTTAAATTAACGTGCTAATGAAGATGCAAAGGAATGTACAGGCTCCACATGGTCAGCGTGTCCTCCACTTTTATCCCTTAAGAAACTTGTTTATGGCCCCTTACCTCTGTTCCTGGCACAGATCCTCAAAGCACATGGTGTGGTCTTATCCTGTCCCTAGAGGACTGTCAGGAGTAAGGGAGACTCTAGGGATGGAGTGCTCTTACTCATAGAGGATGGCAGAAGATGTAGAATAGAGATCGGATGGAATTATAAATGCTAATTTAAGATTCTAGGATGTGCCACTGTTTCAGCACTTCATTGAGAAAGAATTTCCAGAAAGCATGATTGGTTTTCTGTCTCAGTTATCTTTAAATGTCACCTTGATGTAGTCTGGAGTCATCCAAAAGGAAATCTCAACTGAGAAATTCCCTAGGTCAGATTGGCCTGTAGACATATTTTTGAGGTGATTATTTGGGTTATTAGTAAAGCTAGATAGTTCTAGATCACTGTGGGTGGTATCATTCCCTGGTCAAGTTGTCTTAGACTGTGTAAGAAAATGGGCTAACCATGAGCCTGAGAGCAAGCCAGTAGGCAATGCTACTCCATGGTTCTTACTTCTAGGTTTCTGCCTTGATGTCCCTCAATGGTGTACTCTTACCTGCACAAATAAGCCAAATAAGCCCTTTCTTCTTTTAATTGTTTTTGGTCAGACTGGTTTATCACAGAAACAAAGAAAACTAGGATAGTTGGTAAGAAACACATTCGAGATTCCAAGTCTGAGCAGTAAACTACCTTCAAACTTCATGAGATACACTGTTGATTCAGTTTATGAAGCTCATGGGCTAGAAATGAAGAGAAGGAAAGGGGAGAGAGCCCCTTCTCTTTCTCTCTCCTGTCTCTCCTCTATATTCTTTTGAGATAATGTCTCATGTATTCTCACTAATCTCAAACTTGTGGTTGAGGTTGACACTGAACTGCTGGTCCTCATGCTTCCCTCTCCTAGTCCTGGCATTTGCATGCATGTGTTAACATGCCCAGTTTACTAACTACTGGAGAATTGTCCCAAGGACGCAGCCATACTAGGCAAGCACTCTACTCAGCAACATATATCTGCTCAGTATTTCTTATACTAACCATCCCTCAGTTTCCCCTACTAACACACTCAAGGCAAGAGTAAATTTTTTGAGATTTGGGATGGTTTTTACTTCTTAAGCAGTTCATACTTTCTGTTTATGAATGTTTGTTTATTTATTTACTCTTTATTTGATAGTTTTCTTTCTGAGGAATGAACTTATGATCTTACTTTTGCAAATATTTGCTTTACCAAGAAAATAAACATCATCATCATTATTACTATTATACTTTTTGGAACTGTGAATATTGTGAATGTGTGTGTGTGTGGGGGGGTTGTTTACACATGGCTGTGTGTGCATGTATGCATGTTTGGTTATTCTTTTAAATTATTGAGGCAAGGTCTCACAATCACACTCACAGTTCACTGATAAGACCAGTTTTGTTAGCTACCTTGCTCTGGGAATCCCCTGTCCACAGATCCTAGGCTGTAATTACAATTGGAAAGTCACACTCTACCTAGCATTTTCTTGCATTCTGAGGAATATTAACTCCTCTTTCATCACACTTACATCGACAAGTACTCTAACCACTAAGTCATCTCCCTAGCCCTTATTTACCTTTTAAAAAAGATAGGTTATTATTATGTTCCACAAATAAGCTAGCCATTAATTGTTGCAAATAACCATCCTGCACCAGGTCTCTCAGAAGCTGAAACTGCAGGTGTGTGTAGAGGCACCTGGCTAAACTTGCTTATTTCCTTGGCACCATCTTCTCACCCTCTCTCAACCACCTGAGACTGATATCAGACATCAACTACCAAACAATTAATTTGTAACAGCAATAAGCTTGCCTCCTCTATTTCCTTTTGCATCCTGTTTTGATAAGCAAAATGTTACTTGTTTTTAAAGATACAAGTTTCAGCTTTTCCTTAAAATTTATTCCTTGAATGTGTTAAAATCTTGTTCATGGATCTCAATGTCTTCAATAAAAAAAAAAAAATGGCTGTATATGGTGCAGTGTCTTGGCTTTAGTGTGCTTCTGGTGTTGATGCTGTGTGTTATGTATACATTTGTATGCGCTTACACACACATTCTAATTTATTCCTCTCACCTACAATGGCTTGTAAACTATGATGGTTAATAGACTATTAGTATGACAAGATCTAGAATCTCCTAGGAGTCAAACCTCTGGGCTTGTCTTTGAGGGAGTTTTATGTTTGGACTAATAGCAAAGATCATTAATAGTGGATGGTTGCTATACATAGGCTGAGATCCTGGACTGAATAAAAAGACAAAAAGTGAGTGGAGCACTAGCATCCATCTCTCTGCTTCCTGACTACAGATGCAACGAGACCATCTGTGTCATGGTTCTGCCTCTATGACTTCTGTGACCTGGTGGACTCAATCCTGAAACTGTGAGCCACAAGAAATTCTTCATGCTCTAAGTTGCTTCTGTCAGGTGTTTTATCACAAAAGTGAGAAAATAATTGATATAATAGTGCTTGAGGAAACCACACTCATGATCATATTTTTGCTCACTCTCTTAAATGATATGACATGGTTTCTCTATTACTTAATTTATTTTTATTGCCAAGTCATATCTATGTCAATATATGTCTTTATTTTTGTCTATATAGCACATGCATTATATTCTTTGGAAGTTTGTGTGCATTATTGAATGGTTAATTAATATATTTATTATTTCCAAGCTACTATGTTACCTTACTCTGTTCTCTGAAGTCATGAAATTTATTAATTTCATCCCACTGGGCACAGTGGTTTGATCAATCATACTTAATCTGTAAATACTTTAAGTTGAGGGGTGTGTCTCACTCTTAAAGATTTATTTATTTTTATTTGTGTGTGTCTGCCTCTGTTTACATGTGCCGCATGTATGCTGGTACCCTTGGAGGAGATAAGATTTCATCAGATGTCCTGGAACTGGAGTTAGAGGTGTAAGTGAGCTGTCTGCCATGGGTGCTAGGAACTGTACCTGGGTCTTCTGTAAAAGCATCGAGAGCTCTTATCTGCCGAGCCATCCCTACAGGCGCACGCCCTCATCCTTCTGCACTGCAGAAGGTTGAAGAAAATGTTTGCTGGGTGAGAGGATAAATGACTGAAAAGCGCTTTCTATCCTCCTAGCTCTTTCCTTCCTCAGCTATGACAATCCGTGTCGTGATTCTATGAGGTGCAACTTCCCTGACTGTGAATGTGGGCCAAAGGCTGTCGGTAGTTTTCTCTTGAATCGGTCAGTTCTACCATTCATGTTTCCAAACAGAATTATTTAACTGTAAACACAGTTGTCCCGTTCTCTTTGTGATTGCTATCCTCCTTTTCTGTTGTTCTCCATTCTTTTAATCGTCAAAAGAAGACAGCATAATTTTCTTGTTTGACTTAAAAAGTTCTCTTCCCATGTTCTCCACTTCTCTAACTTCTAAACACCATATTGGATATCTGATTATTATTATTATTATTATTATTATTATTATTTTATCATTATTAGTATTTGAATTGGTAAAATTTCAAATACGAAAGGTCTCTGTTAGTAATTGAAATCTAGGTTTTTGCATTTTGAGATGGGGAAAGGCAAATGTTGGATGCAAGGAAAGTAGAAGTTAATCATAGAAAGGTAGCATTATTCTTTATTTCTTGTGCTACAGGTTCATTTTTTATTTTGACTTTACATCATTTTTTGCCTCTTACTTTTCATGTCTCATAAACTCTCCCTTGAGGACAGAGCTGGCCTCAGAATCTAGAACTGAGGTACTGCCTAGTGGGTATAACCTTCCTGCTTTCTAGGAAACTCAAGGCCCTTGTGTAGCTATTTAGTCTTCAACCTTTATTTGGAAGTTACACATGCAAGAGAAGTAATTTTCCCAGTTTTACTTTGCAGAGGCAGGGGCTGCATGGTCATTGATGAAGTCATCATTTCTGCAGTTCTGATGGTGACTACACATGCTAATGAGTTCAGGATCCTCCTCATAGTAATTATTCCTGACTGTAGGAATCATGTGATTTGCTTCTCATGATAAAACCATTTTTTGTTCCTCAGATGTGTCTACTGATACATTTATTTTCTAATGTAGTCAGACATCACTTGAAACACCTAAGATCTTTATTTAGCCCAATTAGGTGTTTAATATTTATTGCAACATGAAATTTATTTTACATGCAAATTTCCCTGAATTCAACTGGCCCTTGTAATGCACAGTGACTATCTCTCATACTGAAAATTGTAACCAACCCCTCTTTTATGCAGTACCTGATTCACACCAGGTGCATGGTAATTATTTATTAGTTAATAAGTAAATGTGTTCTTGACTCTATAAAATATTCTCCATAAGGCCACCTTCACTTTCAGATATGTGTTTTTATTATGAGTATGTTAGTATTTTTGTTGGTTTTTGTTATGGTTCAGATTAATATTGTAATGATATTCAGCAGGCCCAGTTCTATGGGTCAAAAACATAATATTTCCAAGAGAGAGTATAGTCTAAGCATCCAACTAAAGTCTATTAAAAAGTCTCTGAATATGAGCCTAACCTCTATTTATATATTTTTAAACATTAATTTTATTTCAAATATGTGTACGTGTGTACACCTGTGTGCACATGTGAGTGCATGTGCCTGTGGAGGCCAGAGAGGGCATTGGATCCCCTGGAATTATAATTACAGATGAATGTAAACAACCAGATGTGGGTGCTGGCTGCTGAATTTGGGCCCTCTGCAAGAATGGCAAATACTTTTCTATAGAAAGATAAATGTCTTTGAATCCAAAGACATTCATTACCACTTCGGAAAACATCAAATTCAACCCCAGGAAAATATTTTATCATGTATCATAAAGACCTGTTCTGAGCCATGAATTATATTTAGAGGGGGTGGTAAACACACTTTGTTTGAGGTTTTATTACTTGGATGCACTTGTTTTCTAGATGTTAGTTTAAAGAGATGTAAATACCCAGGAACTAGTTTCTGAAACACAAGCTATAAAATTAATGATCTCTGCCAAAGATTCTCTCATTCCTCATCATGATGCACAAATTGGACATAAAACAGCCTGGTTGGATGCATCTCTGAAGGTGGAGGAGTGGAAAGCAGAACAATGGGGAAGCAGGCATTGATAGAATCATTATTTGTCAAGGTGAGAAAGAGAAGAAACTAAATAATGAAGACTTTTGGATACAATGATCTAAAAGTGCAAGGTCTGTGTCAGGATGTTTGAAAGGTAGAAACAAAGAAAATCAAATTCAACTCCTTGTAAGGAGGATTAGTAAGGTTCAGTCTGCAAAGATGCTTTCTTAGTGATCAAAAGGGAGCCAAGTGTTAAGAGATGAGCTGGGGTGAGTATGCCCACTGGCAGTGAACAGCTGACTTGTTCCATTTAATCTTATATGTTTAAATCAGTTCATCAATTTGTAAAAAATTTAGACTGTAAATGGACATCTTCTGTCTGACTGCTCAGTCCCACATAACTTACTCAAAGGCTAAATATAAAGTAAAAATGCTTGGTGGATAGCTCAGGCTTGTTATTAGGTAATTCTTACACTTAAATTAACCTATATTTCTATTTATGCTTTGCCACATGGCTTGATACCTTTTTTTCAGTATTGTGTGCCCATCTTGCTCTCTATGGATTTTTTGGTGACTCCTTACTCCATACTTCTCCTTCCCAAAATACTATTTGGTTGCCCCACCTGTACTTTCTGCCTGGCTACTGGGCAATCAGTATTTTATTAAACCAACTTGAATGACAAATCTTTGCAGTGTACAAGAGGATTATTCCATAGCATTTCCCCATTTTTGTCTAATTAAGGAGGAAGATTTTAACTTTAACATAATAGGATTATATACAACAAAATTGTTATTAAATAAGAATAATACTAACAACATCTAGTCCATTTGTATTTGGCAAAATTATAGAAAATAATTATCTTTTTGGTGAATATAAAATTTTATATCTAATTTAATTTCTATTTAATTAAAAAAATAATTATAACTATTTAGTGTCAAACCAAATCAAAGATCCCAGAAGGGTGAAATGTTACCTAATGACAGGGACATCAGGCTGCCTTGACAGTCACTCAAAATTCCTCTGAAACATTGGGGCATCCAAATCTGGCCTAAGGCCTGGCATATCTGACAAACTATCCAATGAAGCAGGAATTTTGAAGGACTGTCCTACTTTGTCTTGGCAAAGTTCAGCAGTTGCCTTTCTTTTTTTTCTTTTTTTCTTTCTTTCTTTCTTTTTTTTTTTTGCATCGTGCTGTTCCAGTTTTGACAGTATCTATAAGCAATTGGGTTAAGGGTATTTTCTTTGTCCACATGGCTAGCTTTTGCCATACAGGAAAGAAACTCCATATGCAGTGTCTCCAATCTACAAAATCATCTCTGAATTGGATTGGTTCTGCCATGGACATTTCTCACTATCATGAAAAGCCTTAGATCATTAAACATTAAATGCCATATTATATAGGTCTTTGAAGTGTTTGCGGGTTGCCTATCTATCTGAAATATATATTTGTATGGTCTTTCAAACATTCCTAATGTGACCATAAATTTGCTATTATTGATGAATATTAATTTGTATTTCTTAATTATGCATTACATTTTAAATGAACTGCATAAGAACAATACCTTGGAGGGCTGTTGGCGGGGCCGGCTGTATGCTGCTTCAGCTAGGCAATCGACTGCAAACACAAGCCTTTTTGCTTCTCTGGGTGCTACTCCCTCAGGCCTCCCCCTCAACGCACGCCAGTAGCGCAACACTGATTCCTCTCTAACTATTGTAAAGCTGGCAGGGACTATGGGGGGGAAAAAAAAAGAGGAAAGGAATATGTGGTGGAAAAGGTTCTTGATTGGCGAGTTGTCAAGGGCACAGTGGAATATCTTCCGAAGTGAAAGGGCTTCTCAGATGAGGACAACACTTGGGAACCAGAAGAGAACCTGGATCGCCCTGACCTCATCTTTGAGTTTCTGCAGTCACAGAAAACAGCTCATGAGACAGATAAATCAGAAGGAGGCAAATGCAAAGCTGATTCTGATTTTGATGATAAGGGAGAAGAAAGCAAAGTAAAGAAGAAGAAAGAAGAGTCAGAAAAGTCACGAGGCTTTGCCCTGGGTTTGGAGCCTGAGCGGATTATTGGAGCTACTGACTCCA
This sequence comes from Onychomys torridus, assembly GCF_903995425.1. Lineage (NCBI taxonomy): Eukaryota > Metazoa > Chordata > Mammalia > Rodentia > Cricetidae > Onychomys > Onychomys torridus. The sequence goes on along the minus strand of NC_050453.1, from coordinate 91,841,756 downwards.
GTGGAGAACTCATGTTCCTGATGAAATGGAAAAACTCTGATGAGGCTGACCTGGTCCCTATCAAGTGCATACAGGTTGTCATATCCTTCTACGAGGAAAGGCTAATGTGGCATTCCTACCCCTCAGAGGATGATGACAAAAAAGACGACAAGAATTAGCCCCTGTCACCTCTGACTGTGGGTTTCGAATAGGAAGGGAAAGAGTTCTGCTTTCTTGACACTGTAGAGGTGGCTTGAGAAGATGTCCTTTGAAGAGCCAGCATAGTTTCTGTCCCTGCAGCAACCCAAGTGCTTTAAGTCGTTTTAAGCCATATAGTTTGCACACTCATCCCAGTGGAGGAGAAAGGGGTAAGTGTTTCAAGGCAACCCGTTCTGCACTTTGCCAAGAAAGCGGAGGGGCTTCCATGAAGGACAAAACCTGCAGAACTGGGGTGTGGGAGAGCAAAGACACTGTCGATCTTCAAAGAGCATCTCCACAACCCACAGCCTTCCCAATAGTGTAACCTGCATTGTCACAGCCTAGCATGTGTGTAGTTTTTGGCTATTGCTGGTATATTCATAGGGGGTGGGAGGGTTGGGGCAGGGAGGAAGGGAGATGGGTGGAATCATTTTGGTTAAAATTTGGGGTCTGATTGGGGATATGGTGAAACAGTAGAATGAACAGCTAACTAATCAATTGGTTCTATGTCAATATTTTGCCTTTTCAAAAAATTACATTGGCAACATTAATGAGGATTGAAAGACTGTTAAAAATCTGTGAATGCTGAAATCTGCAGCTAAGGTGACCCCTACCTGAGTTCATTGTGGACCACAAAGGACAAAGCCAGTTCCCGAGTTACCAAAGCTACCCTTTGAAGATGGAAACTGACTGCGGAGGGAAAGTTTTATTGGAGAGTATATACAGGCAGACCATTCTTCCTTTAGGGGTGATAATTCCTAAAATTGAGAAAAAGACCCTTTTTCCAATTATGAAATTATGAATATCAGTTTTTCCATCCAAGCCACTGGCTCAAGTACTGCAGGAGGGCCTGTGCTCTTAGGGTGGAAACTCTTAGAGCAAAGGGCCTGTGCTCTTAGGGTGCAAACTCCTAAAGCCTGGTTTTGTTTTGTCTTCTTCAGCTTTGAACTCTGAAACTGCTTGTGGCAGGTTCAATTCCTGACAGCACAAATCACATTGAGTCATTTCAAGGGTTGAATGACTTCACAAGCTCTGGTCTCAGGAAATTAACTTTCATTTTGGGGTAGTGGTTCATTTGAGAATACAAATCTTCAGATTAACTATGTCCAATTGTCTTGAATCATGAGATCCATCAATTTTTAATATTGTCTAGACCTACATCTAGAACTACATTGTAAAATCTTTAAAGCATGTGTTAGATGTATGTGTGAAAATTTTGTTTAAATGTAAACTTTATACCATACTGTCAGTTTTTGTCTTAATAAAACTATAGATTTTTATCTATACCTTAAACAAGAGTAGAAATATACACACAGTATAACAAAATTAACTTTAAATTTGTATCAATAAACCAAAATCCATACCAATATAAAATATTTAAGATTAATAGTTTTTTGAATTAAAGTAGATTCAATAATCTACCCTTCTATTAAACCATTTCTATATAACCTTTTTCTTTTTAGAACAACTTATAGACTAACAGAAATGGGTTAATTTAATATATAAGAACTAGATAGCAAGAAGCCTGCTATGGCCATACAATTTGTAAGCATAAACGTTTCTGTGTGTTTACTTGGATGGGTCTGAGCAGTGCCAGGTCTGAAGGGTTAGACTGACCCTGGGCCAAAAAGGACTGAGAAAAACTCCAGCTACAGCCAGTGGCTGGTTCTAGACAGAAAAACAGGCAGCAGGCCAAGCTTGACCATGTATTTGCTGACCATTCCTTCTCAATGTAAAAGAGGCTTCAGATTTCACAAACTACTAAACAAAATTGTGTATTTAATTAATAATTTTAACATTGTCTATGATGGTATTTCAGATTATTTGGTTAAATAAAATTAATACTTTGCAAATGTGGATACTGGATTTTTCAATTAACAGAGATGGCTTTCCAATTAACTTCTCTTGGTTGAATGTATAAGATTATGGTTGCACCATATGTATTAAAGGTTTCAAGTTTAGAATCTGGGAAGACAGCTCAGTTGGTAAAGTGCTTGCTGCATAATCTTAGGGTCTGTATTTTGATGCCTCAAACCCATGAAATAATGATTATAATGGTGTGTGATTGTAATGCCAATGTTACAGAGGTGGAGGCAGAGGGATCCCTGGGTTTATCTGCCACCCAGCTTAGCTTAATTTTCATGTTCCATACCACTAGAGAGCTTGTCTCAAAAAAACAAAACAAAACAAAAATAAAAACAAAACAAAACAAAACAACAACAAAAAACATGGTAAATAAACCTGAGTGGTGACAGGAAAGGTTGTTATCTGGCTTCCAGATGCACACTCACATGTGCATACTCACACATTTGTGACTATGATACACATGCATGCACAGACAGTCACAAATGAATGGTTTTAAAAGGTTTATAATTTTTGAGAGAATAAATAAGAGGATCCTGGTCTGAGTAAGATGAGATAATATGACACCAAAGACAAGCAAATGCACTTAGGGGAGAATGACACCAGAGGATAATGATCAGGGCTATAGAGAACTAGTCAAATAAAAACCTAGAAAGCAAGAACACACAGCTCTAGAAAAGCCAAATAAATTATCCAAGACAGGATACCTAATACAGTATATTCAATTCAGTAATACTGAAAAGATGCAGTTCTGCAATCATAAAACATTAACACTTGATTTCTATTTGTGACTTAGTTTGTATTGTGGGTTGAGTGTAAACTCTAGATGTACATGTTTGAAGCCCTATTCAAAGCTGGTGGCAATGTTTGGGAGGGTTGTGAAACCTTTAGAAGGTGAGGCCTTACAGGAAGAAGCAGGTCCCTGGGAGTAAGCTTTAGAATTTTGTAGCCTTGCCCAACTTAAGGCTCTCTCTCTGTTTCCTGAGTGCAAATAGCATGGGGTTGCTCATCTTGTGCCTGCTGCCTCCCTGACTACCTAACCTAATGCCAATCTTCCCTGTAGTGATGGATGGTATCTAGAACTGTAGGTCAACATAACCCCTTCTCCCCCTTTTTCCTTAAGTTCATTTTGTCAAAGAATGTTGTGTCAGTAAGAAAAGAAGCTGCTATAGCTCAGCTGGCAAAAAGGCAGGATGAGAACCAGGTGAGCAGAGGCAGAGCACTGAAAGTCTGAGACACAAATCCTCACAGCTCATGGGGGAAACACAAGGAGGATATTTTAAATGAAAATTAAAAGCAATACACATCAACATGATGCTTAGGAACAAATCTCCAAAGAGTCAACTAAAACAACAGCAAGATTGATGTCTTCTTTAAAATTCTGGTAGAATTCTGCCCTAAAACCATCTGGTCCTGGGCTTCTTTGGGTTGGGTGAATTTTAATGACTATTTATATTTGCTTAGGGGTTATATGTCATTCTAAATTATTTATATTGTCTTAATTTAATGTTGGTATGTGGTACCTATTCAGAAAATTGTCCATTTGTTTTAGGTTTTCTAATTTTCTGGAGTACAGGTTTTTGAAGTATGACCTGATAATTCTCTGGATTTCCTCAATGTCTGTTGCTATGTTTCACCTTTTAGTTTTTTATTTTGTTAATTTGACTATTCTCTATCTGCCTTTTGGTTAGTTTGAATAAGGATTTGTTTATCTCGTTGGTTTTCTCACAGTACCAACTTTTTTCTTTGTTTCATTGATTCGTTGTATTGTTCTCTTTGTTTCAATTTTATTGGTTTAGCCCTCAATTTGATTATTTCCTGGCATCTCTTCCTCCTGAGTGAGTTTGCTTCTTTTTGTTCTAGAATTTTCAGGTGTGCTATTAAGTCACTGGTGTGAGATTTCTCTAACTTCTTTATGTAGGCATTTAGTGCTATGAAATTTTCTCTTAGTACAGCTTTCATTGTGTCCCATATGTTTGGGTATGTTATACTGTGGTGATATTGTATTCCCTAATATACTGTGCACCCTAGTAAACTTATCTTGGGCCAGAAAACAGAACAGCCACTACACAGACATAGAGGGCAGAAAATGGTGGCACACACATCTTTAATCCTAGCATTATGGAGGCAGAGATCAGATTGTCCTGGATTTCTGTGAGTTCAAAGCCACACTGGAAACAGCCAGGTATGGTAACACATGCCTTTAATTCCAGGAACTGATGGCAAGAAGCAGAAAGGTATATGGACCAGGAACTGGAAGCTTTTGCTGTTAAGCATTTAGGCTTTAAGCAGCAGTTCAGCTGAGATTCATTTGAATGAGGACTCAGATGCTTCCATTTTGAAGAAGCAATATCATTCATTCACTGGCAAGGTGAGATTAGCTGTGGCTTGTTCTACTTCTCTGGCCTTTCAGAAATCACCCCAATACCTGACTCCCATTTTTTTTATTAATAAGACCATTTAGAAATTCATCTATGTTGTACAATAATTTCCATTGAATTATAGGAAGTCTTTAATTTTTCTTTCTTTCTTTCTTCCTTTCTTTCTTGATTCAGTGGTGAATCAACTGAGTATTATTCAGTTTCCATTAGTTTGTAGGCTTTCTGTAATTTATGGTGTTGAATTCTAACTTTAAGCTACAGTAATCCAATAAGATACAGGGGGTTGTTATATTTTTTTTTATTGGTATCTGTTGAGATTTACTTTGTGTCAGAGTATGTGGCCAATTTTAGAGAAGATTCCATGAGGTGCTGAGAAGAAAGTATATTAATTTGTGTTTGGGTGGAATGTTCTATAGATTTCTGTTAAGCCTATTTGAGTCATAGCATCTGTTAGTTCCCTTATATCTCTATTAATTTTATCTCTGGCAGACTTGTCCAGTGGTGACAGTTGGGTCTTAAAGCCTCTCCCTATTAATGTGTGGGGTTTGATGTGCAATTTAAGCTTCAGTAATTTTTCTTTTGTATATGTGATTGCCCTTGTATTTGGGGCAGAATTCAGAATTCAGAATTGAGAATTCATTTTGCTGAATTTTTCCTGTAATGAATATGTAATGTCCTTCCCCATCTCTTTTTATTAATTTCAGTTTGAAGTCTGTTTTATTGGATATTAGATAGGTACAGCAGCTTCCTTTTTAATTCCATTTGATTGGAAAGTCTTTTCCCAACCCTTTATTCTGAGGTACTGTCTGTCTTTGAAGTTGAGTTGTGTATATTGAATGAAGCAGAAGGATGGATCCTGTTTTTGTATCCATCCTGTTAGCTTGTGTCTATTTATAGGCAATTGAGTTCATTGATATTAAGGAATGTTAATGACCAGTGATTGGTAATTCCTGTTATTCTTTGGTGGTAGAGTGTGTTTCCCACATTGCTGTGAAATTATTTATTGCCTCTGTTTTGGTGGGAACATATGACTTCTTTACATTGGTATTTTTCTTTTATTTCTTTCTGTAGGGCTGGACTTGTGGATAAATATTGTTTAAATCTGGTTTTATTAGGGAATAATTCTTTTAATCCTTCTGTGGAAGTTGAACATTTTGCTGGATATAGTAGTCTGGGCTGGTATCTGTGGTCCCTTAGTGTCTGTCCAGGATCTTCAGGCTTTCAAAGTTTCAGTTGAGAAGTCAGGCATTATTCTGATGGTTCTGTCTTTATGTGGTACTTGCCCTTTTTTCCTTTGCAGCTCTTAAAATTCTTTATTTATTCTGTGTGTTTACTGGTTTGATTATTATGTGGCAAAGGGACTTTTTTGGGAATCGAGTTTATTTGGTATTCTGTAAGCTTCTTGTATTTTCACAGGCATTTCATTCTTTAGATTGGGAAAGTTTTCTTCTATAATTTTGTTAAATATATTTTCTGTGCCTTTATGTTGATATTCTTCTCCTTCTTCTACCCCTATTATTCTTAGGTTTAATCTTTTCATAGTGTCCCAGATTTTCTGTACATTTTGTGTTGTGACTTTACTGTTTTTTTTTTTTTTTGTTTTCTTTGACTGACGTGTCTATTTCCTCTATCATATCTTCAACACCAGAGATTTTCTCTTCCAACTCTTGCATTGTGTTGGTTATGCTTGCATCTGTAGTTTCTGCTCATTTATTCAGATTTTCTATATTCCTAATTCTTTTGGTTTGTGTTTTTTTTTTTATTGCCTCTATTTCAATTTTGATGTTTGAACTGTTTCCTTCACCTCTTTGTTTGCTTTTTCTTTGTTTTCTTGCATTCTTTGAGGAATTTATTGATTACTTCCATTTTTTTTTGTCTCCTCATCAATTTCTTTAAGGGAATTTTTCATTTCCTTTTAAGGCCTCTATCATCTTCTACTTTGGGATGCTCAGGTCTTGCTGTTGTAGATCTGCTAGGTTCTGGTGGTGCCATATTGCTCTTTTCATTATTGAATATATTATTTCACTGGTTTCTGCCCATCTCTTCATCCAATCAGGGCAGGCAGTGTCTGAGCCTCCAGGCACTAATCTTTATTCAGTTGGTGTAGGCAGTGTCAGTACTTTCAAGGGCCACTTTTTATGTGATTGCTTAAGGTACTGTCTGTATCTTAGGGAGCCACTGAGTTCATGTGTGAGGAGTGGTTTTGGCATGTGATGTGGGACTTGTAGGTTACAGGGTCTGATGGGGGATTTTAGTAGATTGGCCTGCCTCCAGGAGCCTGGCCTGCTGCCCAGCTAGTGGTGCTGCTATGGGTGGGGGACATGGGCTTTGTCTTGGGGCCTAAGGACTAGGACTGGACTCTGAGGCTGGGAGAATAGTAACTCACTTCTTGGTCCAATCAGTGCTGGTGATGTTTATGTTTCCTATTTTAAATTTACAATTGATACATCTTTTTATCACCTCTTAAAACCTACCAGATATGTCTAACCTGTGACTGGTGGTCTACACATATCCTAGAGTAGAAATGAATGTATGTGAATACCGGTCACCACAATTTCAGAAAGTTAATCACTCCTTACTCTTCCCTCATGATATTCAGCTACCTGGGTTTCTCAAGCATGTCTCTACTTGCCAGAAAATTTCCCCATTTTCTTCCTTGACATAAGTCTTTGTTAACTATACTGACATCATATTATTTTTCTCTGTGCTGACAAACTTACCTGTGTGAAGTTGATATATTATTAAATCTTATAGTGGTAAAAATAATACATGCTATCATCACAAAGTCAGTAAATGACTGTGATAGAAATGAAGCCTAAGACTATCTGAATCTAAAACTATGACCCTTCCAACACTCTAGATTGCTTTAGTGAACAGTGTTTTAATGGCTATGTAGTATTTTCTTTCCTTCCCCAAATGCGCGCGCACACACACACACACACACACACACACACACACACACACATTTATATAGATTTTTTTTTTTTTATCTAGAACTTAGAAATAATTTCCTTCATGGCAGTGTCTGCCAGTTTCTATGTTGGTGCAATGAGCACATGCATATCATAAAAAATATACATTTCCTATGAGAAAGGTTCAGTGGGCATGCATCATTTGCAACTGACCCTGTGGAATGATTTTAGTGATACCTGAAAAACCAGCTAAAATTAACCCTTAAATGGAGAGGAAAGGACTTCATAGAATGTCCAGTCAATAGGAAGTAGTTGACCTTCAAATTAAAAAAAAAAGAATTGAAGGGCTTTAGATTAGTTAACAGAGATGCTAATGTTCACCTATAATCTATAATCTATAAATTGACAAAAAACCGCAAAAAATCCTAGTTAATTCTCTCTTTCTCTATAATATCATCTGTGCAATAATTGTACTGCATGCAATATATATTTATATATAGGGATGGCGTTGGAGATGGCAAGCCAGGATTTAAGATTCCCTTTGGCTTTAATAAATTTTATTTAATTTGTTAAGGTCTTATAATAGTCTAAAGCCTAATTTTCCTAGTTAAAAAATATTGGGGTGATTTAAGGAATGGTAGGGGGCTTTATATGCCCAATATTTATGTTTTTTTTTTCTCCACCAGACAGGTAGCAATTACGATTCATTTAATGTTTAAAGGTCATTGCTTAAACCAGATAGGAGCATCACATGTAACAAGTAATGGGGTGAGCAGTGGACAGTGTCCCCTAGAATAAATTTTGATATCCTATGTCATGTCTGTTATTTATAATTTTTAGAATAATGGGTAAATTATGCCCTTGGATTTGTTTACCCAAGTTCTTCTAATCTTAAAACTCATCCATAGCATTTGAGCTGATATTAGTCCATAGCAGAGATTAATGATACATATATTGTTTTAGCATGTCTTTTTTTCATTATGTGCTAGGTATGGAGGATGACATATGGAGAGAATATTTTATAGTTTTTTTCCATCTTACCATTTTAATATTCCTGAGCTGTTTGTTGGTTACAATATTAGCTTGACCTAGGCCTCTCAGAGATGAAGGATTAATAATTATCTTAGGTATTTAGCCAACCTTTTCCTGAAATATAAGAAATATTTTTGATTACTTCTAGCACTTTAATTATTTTCATTCCTGTATTTTAAGCATTTAGTTGGTCTGCAATATTTAATTTCTGAACCCAAAACACCATATCATTAGAATCCAAACTGGTAGCTCCCTAGGCATTGCCCTGTATAGATCTCAATTGTTTTTGTTTGGGGCTGTAAAATAACTTTAATTTTCTTAGTAAAGTCAGAAGTCAACCATTCTTGGGACAATTTTTAATATCTTGTACAGTAGGGGAGCTACGGCCTATATTAGGGGGAGGTCTGTAGACTCTGTAATAAGGCATATATAAGTCCTATTCCTAAAAAAATATATATCTCAGACCTCAATAAAAACTTTATACATAAATCTAACTTAGACAAATATTCTCAGAATCTCTATGTTATATACTGAGATTTATGTATCATTTATAACAAATCCAAATGTTTATATTTGACATTTATCTATCCCAATAACTGGCAGTGCATACATCATAAGTTATTTTTTTAACCTTCCTCAATATTTTCTATATGTAACCCTTTATATACTTATAAAAACTTGATATCCAAAAGCATCTATGTATTTATTTTGGCAGGAGACATAGATGATTGAGTATTGAGAACAGCCAATGTAAAGTGAATTTCTTTCTTTTTTCTTTTTTTTTGTTTTGTTTTTTTCAAGACAAGGTTTCTCTGTGTAGCTTTGTGCCTTTCAAAGGAACAGTAAAACATCATTTTAAAATCTGTTTGGTGAGCTACTTTTTATTTGAAATTGGATAGCAAGATAAATTACCTTTAGACTTGGTAAGTGGGGATAATATCCCAATGATCTCAAAGTATAATTTAGACGGAATCCTGGCAGTAAGAGGCATGACATAGTTTAATATAGAAAGCTTAAATGTTTTGAAAATGCCAGGGGGCTAAGTATTGAATTGATTACATTTAGCATACTTAGCATATATATAAACATGATGTTTATACGTTAGAGAACTTGATCATTATTAAGAAGATCAAGCTGAACTTGTATATTAATAATTATCTTTAATAGTTTATAATTTAAGTTCAATTGATCCGTAATAGTCCACAGTTAAGTTGACCAATTCATCAATAAGTTGTATTTCTTAATTAAATTTAATAGTTTATAATTAAAGTAAACTAATTCTTAACAGTTTATAAGTCAGCTGTTCCTATAAACTTAGAACTTTGTACCTGCAGGTTAGCCTTAATAATACTAAGTTTGTTCTGAAGTTACTTTAATACAGAAGCAAGAGCTCTTGTACAGAAGTATAGCATGTAAGGAGAATAACAATTGAATAACTCCTCTATAGTGTATCATGAATTAAGATAAGCAAAGTAAAAACCCAAAATAATTGCAGTTACAGACAGTTCCAGGGGAGCTGGCACTGGCAAACAGTGTGAGCTGCTATGTGGGTACTGAGAATTGCGTCTAGGTCCTCTTGAAGAGCAGCCAGTGTTCTAAGCCTCTGAGCCATCTCTGCAGCACTGAGATCCATTTGTAAAAGTGGCAGCCTGGATAGCTTTCACCACCAGTTCCTGGTAATGGCCAGGTGGGGGAGGGGGGGAGGTGCTGAGCTGAGGCACAAGCTGCTTAGAATCAAGAGGTAAGCATTTATTTAGGTAGGATTTTTCAGTCTCTAGAAGTCTCTGGATGTGGATAAAACCCTTAAGAATTCAGGTAGCCAGAAGGTGTCCCTTCTTTAATTAGCTAGTTCTTACACTTGGCCAATTTTTATAGTAAGAACTTTGTAGAAAATAGTCCATTTAACAGAATAAAATAATTTGAAACTTGGATTGTCATCCCAGAGGAAATAGCAAACCTCTTTGACTCTAGTATTCATTCTCAGGAGGTCTTGTGGTGTAATCTCTATGTAAGAACCCGAATGAAATAATGGCGGATTTCTCCCTAAAAGGGAGGTGTTGGAATCTCCACTGCTTATCACAGCCTGCAGGTAAAGTCATTCTCTAGGGTCAGAGGCTCTTCTTCATACAAGCCTGTAAACTGACCAGAGCTGAGGGAAATGACTTTTGTCTTAGCCTGTGTCCTATAATTTTTCTTAAAAGCTGTTTTGTTTGGACTTATTTTAGAAAGGTTCTTGATGGGGATGGGGTACTCAGATTACTCATCCGCTAGAGGCTGGTGGTCCCTCTGGTCTTCATCACCTTTGGTGAGATCCCTTTGTTGGCTGGGACTTCAGGGGTCACCTTTACAACTGCCCAGGGAAACTGCCTCATCTCTGGACAGCCTCCATCTATGCTACACTTCTCATCCTGGATGTGCTTGGGTGATTACCCTTCTGAGCACCAGGTTTTGTACAATATTAAAGGTCCAGCCTTAATATTATACTGTACCAGGAGGCCCAGAAGGGACACTACTAGCTGGCAAGGGAATGAATATAGACTGAGTTCATTAGTCCATTCAATTTATTCCTCTAAGCCAGTTTTTTTCTATACAGCTTTCTCTAGTTCATTTATTTTATTTTTCTAAGCCAATTCTATCAATGTAGTTTTACTCACTGCTCAGAAAGTATGAAAATACCCGGGTCTGTAACACCCTTGGTGAGTACAGCTAAAACCCCAATCCTATGAGTATACTCTTTAGGCACCAGATATTGAATACCTAAGGGTCCTGGAGATTTTGCTACATCTGGTGTGGGTCATCTGAGGGAAAAATTTATATACACTATTCTCTTATGTCTATTAACATTCAGGATGAGAATAAATATGGACACACCAAGCTTTTTATCCATCCACCTTACTTCTCTGGGATGAAATCCTGTCTATAGCTTCAGTTCCATCCAGTTCCCTTTCATAGTCCTGCCAATGACTAAATCCTATGCTTCCTTCCAGCCTCATCTTTGTCCTCCATTTCCTCATTCTCCATTTCCACTAATCTTTACTCCTGGCACTCAGAAAAATCTTCTTGAGATCTGCTTACCCTCTATGGAACCTGTGTCTTCCTCACTTTTCTCTTGCCATGCCAATCTGCTCATTTCTACAGAACATGCCTGTCCTCCTCTTCCTGGCCACTCATGCTTCCTCAGGAATGTTTCTCCACACTACCTTGTACATTGATATATAAAAATATCTTTTGTTCTCAGTCAAATGCTCTGGAGAGCCACTGGACCTCAAGGTGAGGAGATAGTCTGAACTCCATTTGCACAAGAAGCAAAGCTATTCATTTCCAGCCTGCTTGTCTCCTAAACTCAGAGAGGGGAGTAAGTAACCTAGAATGAAGTTCTGGAAATATTTGAACATGCAAAAATTTCATAGCAGAAGATACCTGAAATATTAAAGGCTGGACAACACCAAATATTCGTACTAATTGGCTTGCCTTTTGACAGACTCTTGGCCCGTCAAAGTATAGCTTTAATATACAGCTGAATCTCTATAATATATTCTTTCAACCTGCAAGAGAAAAGCAATGAACAAAGGACAACCAGTCTTCAAAACTCTCCAAAACAAGGATAAGGAAGCCTGGAATGTTTAGTATCAGGCCTGAGCTCTCCCTCAGTAAGTATGTACTAGGCCAGCAAGCTTTGCCATAACAGCTCAAGGTGATAAACCAATTAAAGACAAAACCTGGGCCTTGTCCAGACCTATCCAAAAATGGAAAAACTGTAGGCTTAACCAGCCCCTGACTAGCCTTGGCCAATTAGAACATATTAATATGATTGCCACTTGCATTAGCCAATCATATCTAAGGTGACCTAACTACCATAGGAACTGTCCTTAACTATGCTTAAAAGAAATCTGCAAGCTTTTCTGGGTGTCATCACCATTTTGCCTTTGTGTGGAATGGATGTATTACTGCAGCATGCTAGAGTAATAAACACATTTGCTGATTCTATACCTGGATGGTAGTCTTTTGTGGGACTCTTTGGGACCTGAATATCTGCTTGCCTTAGCCCTGGTATCATCAATTTCTTGGCATTAGCAACTACATTTTTGGGATTCCAGTAACTACTGAAGAACAGAAGAGACATCCAGCCTTGTGGACTGAGGAGCTACTAGATTCTTAGACTTTCCCCTCACAGTCAGCCATTGTTGGATTAGCTGTGCTGCTACCTGTAAGTCATTCTAAAATATCCCCTTTATGTAGAGAGTGATTCATTACATAAGTTATGTTTCTCTAGAGAACCTGGTCAGTAAGACACATTTTCTTTTTTCTTTGTGTTTGTATATCTGAATGTTCATGGGTATACACAAATTTTTTTTTACCTAAAGTATTCATGGGTGTACACTAATATTTGTGCACCTATTTATTGTGGAGGCTAGATGCTGATATCAGATGTCTTTTACAATTAATTTTTACATCATCATCATCATCATTATCATCATCATCATCATCATCATTATCACCATTATTTGATTATTTGAGACAGAGTCTCTTACTGAAGAGGAAGCTTGCTAATACAGCTAGATCCTTCCATCTTTGCCTCATAGGGCTAGGATTATGGGTGAATACAACCTGGATTAGCCTTTGGTGTGGCTTTGGGAATAAATTTAGGTCCTCAAACTTGCACAGCAAGACCAGGAAGTAGTATAGACTGAGCCATCCCACAAACCTGCAGATTTTATTTTCTAGAGATCCTATAAAGGTTTGGTCGATTTCATGTATATCCCCACTGAACATTGCTTCCTTTGGTTGCCACTTCATCTTTAATTCTTATATCTTATTACTTTCTTAATATAACTCAAAGAGTGTGTAAGTTGGTGTGACATCCACCTCAGTGCATAAGCTCATCAAAGTAGAACCATGGTTACAACCAGTGAAAAGTGATAAAAACAGAAAGCATACCATGTCCAGTGAAGGTTCACACCTCAATCCAGGCACTGCACTCCCTGTATATTCCCTACATATGCATGTCATCACAGATTTTTTCTCATTGTTCTGAAAAAAAAATGTTTTTATCAATCCATCTTTATTAAAAAAACATGATAATTCAGTATTCACCTAATATATTTCTATTTTTGGCTTTTGTGTATAAATGTGAGTGTATCTGCATGTTCATGTGTTGTGAAAGTACATATGTGTACCTGTGAGAGCCAGAGAGTAACTTTGAATGTCATTCCTCAGGAGCAATCCATCTTCATTATGAGACAAAGTCTCTCACTGAGATTGGACCATGCTGCAGAGTCTTGGCTGCCTGGGCCATGAACCCAGGGGTTCACCTGTCTCAACTTCCTCAACACTGGCAATGTTAGTACTTCTATACATAGCACTTCAACTGGGTATTGGGAATCAAACTCAGTTTCTCATGTGCTCATAGAAAGCATACTTTCATAACGAGCTCTCACACTGGCATGTTATATTTTACCTTTAATAACTACGAAATCTATTTAATATTTATGTATTTTATAGTATTTATAGTTAAAATTCATGCTATCTTTGCAGATTATAAAATCTGTCTTAATTTTGAAATCATTTAAAAATTAGTTTTAGCTTGGTGGATAGTAGACATTAAAGGAAGTGTAAAGATGTACCTAAATTCTATATGTTAATATTTAACTAAAATATTGGTGAGTGGGATATAATCTCCTTTGCTCTACTTAACAGCTTCAACTTTAATTCTGTTCTGTCTGATGTCAATACTGATAAATCAACTGTATTTTAATTTATCTCTAATTTATATTTCTACATTTATATTTTTTATTGCATTGTGTTACGTTTTGAATTATCTGTTTATATATGGTTGTTATGTGATTTTAACTGTCTGAGTTCTTATACACATGATGTCCTGTTTAATTAATTTACATTTATTTTGATGTACATGTTGCTGCAGATGACATACATCTCATCTAGTAATCCATATGAATGTTAAAAATGCTCAGCTTTATTTTTCTTAGCAATAATAGCTATATTTTTCCTTATGGAAGTAGCCTTTAAATTATTTATTTCACTTCTTTCAAAATTTCACTCTGATAAGTATAACTATTCACCTTTTGAGGTTGCTTGCACTGCCATCTGGGGCCGTGGTGTCATCTGGGCCTACACTGCTGCTGAGGGCTGTGTCTGGGTCCATCTCCCTACAGCAGCCAGGGGCTGAAGTGATATCTGTGGCTTCTGTTACACTAAGGACCATGCTGATTCCAGGGGTCTATTCAGGTACCTGAGACCATGTTGATATCTGAGGGTTATGCTGCCACTTGGGCCATACTGATCTGGGTGGCCTCTGCTGCTGCTGAGGGCCATGTTTGGTTCCACCATCCAGCTGCAACTGGGATCTGTATTGATGTCCATGATCCATGTTACCCCAGGGGACCATAGAAAACATGCATGTTGAAATCTGAGGGCAGTGCTTAGCTGGTCCCTCCTCTCACTGGCACTGTGATAGCTAACCCCACCCTTCACTGGATACTACAGCAAGAGAGCTGGCCAGGGAACTCAGGTGAAACATCCTATTCCCACCACAGGCATGAAAAGCTGGCCCTCATGGCACAGGCATAGGAGAGTTGGCTCTGCCTCTCACCAGAGGTGATCAGACTCAATGGCCCTGACTGACCAGCTCAGCTACCCCCAAGGCCCATGATATGGGTTAGCCTACTCTAACATCTACCCCAACAATGACCTGCTGGGGAAAATAAAGGGACTGGTAATTTGGAACCATAGCTGCAGAATCTCCATGACACGGGACAACAGGATATCTGAGAATGTCAGTGAAGGTTCATTGATGATGGAGTGCCAGGGGCCAGAGGCAAGAGGCCCTGAACCACACCAATGGACTCATTCCAATGAACACTTGTAGGTGCAGCTTATTAGACAAAAAGATAGACAGTATGACACATGGCAGCTCCCAATTCCACTAGGACAAATGAAGTGGTGTTAGAGAGTCAGGAAAGATGGAGGAGTAAAGTGGTTGTAGTGGGTAGCCATTCCAGCCTTGGCCTGGAAGTTCCAACCCCCACTGAGGCTTCAGTAATGGTCACACCTACAAGGCGGGGCTGAGGGAGGACACTGAAGACCCAAGTAGAGTTCTTCAGAGAACACCGCCAGACTGCACCATCCCTTTCCCAGACCCTGCAACCTATCCCTTCATTTGTAAGCTACCCCGCAAAATAAACCTCCCTTTTAACTACATGGATTGGCCTTAATAATTTCACCAATAGGTGGTTTTGTTTTGTTTTGATGTTAGTTTATTTTGGGTGTCTTCTTTCAGTGGGGTTATTGCAGGTATGTTGGGTACATAAAGAGGGACGAGGATGTAGGCAGGATAGGGGTGAAGTATGTGAAATTGCCAAAGAACCTTTATGAATTCCATTATAAAAATAATGATAAGATAATCACAACACTGTTCATATTCTCCCTTTAAATAACTGTTTTTTAAATCAACTAAATATAACAGAAAAATACTTACTTTAATTATTTCTTCTTTATCACTTTTTCTATGCAAATTTCAATTTCTGAAATATTTTGTTGGATTTCTCTCTCAATAATTTTTATTTATATCACACTAAGGGTAGTTGATTAATTTTCTAAAAACTTCTAATCTGAGAGATGAAATTATAAATTTTAGTTGCATATACAATTGAACAGTTATATAATTCTTATATAGTATATATATATATATATATATATATATATATATATATATATATATATGTAATATATACATAAGGGAGACAAATGATTCTATGTGGGTGTTGGTTGTTCGCTATCTTCCTACTAACATTGTGCAAGGGCTTTGTGTTCTGAATTTTCAGATCATTGTTATCTTTTAGAGTTTTGATACACATGACATTTTAGGTGGGGAACTTGAGGGTTTTACCAAAAATTATTCTTTCTATTCTCTGTTGATAGCAATAATAGAATCTGTGATTTTTTAGATGACAACTTGTGGGGCCTGCATTAATGTGGGGCAACTCACTAAAAACTCTGGGTGGAGGAGTTTCTTGCTCTCCATACTGCCTCCCTGTTTTGCCTTTGGCAATTCTTGAATATCACTAAAGGATGTCAGCATCCTGTGGCCCTATAGCTGCATTATCTTACTTTGGGAAGACAGAACTTGTCTGTGATACTTCTGATTCAACTACTTATTCAGAATTTGGGATGGCTTTTTTCTGTAAATACAGTTTTCCCCTGGATTAAAACATTCACTCTGATTTTTAATGTTTAATTTTGTAAGAATGGGAGGGATGGATTTTATGATTTTCCTGGGTAGTCTAACTGTTATCAGGACATGGTCCAGACTCATTTGAGGTCACTCTCACCTGAAAAATTGCCTCAGTAAAATTTGCCTATGGGCAAATCTGTGGGAAGTTGTCCTGGTTGGTAACTAATTTGGAAGGGCTCAGAACATTAGGAAGCACAATACTCCAGATAGAGTCCTGGGCTGTATAGGAGAGGAGACAGCTTGACACTAGCAAGCCACAGAAAGAAGACAAACACATACATTTGGTTTTCTCTGCTCTTGATTGTGCATATGATGGGGCTAGTAGCATGAGTTCATGCCTTGATTACCTCTCAAAGCTGGGTTACTGGAATTATAGATCAAATGAACCCTTTCCTTCCCTGAGTTGCTTTTGGTTAGAATGTTTTATCACACCAGCAGCAATGAGAATAGAACAATTATCTTTACATGAAAGTGCTGAAATTCAACATCTTCAATCACTGAGTTTTTAAAACTCATTAAAAAATGTCCTTAACTTTTAAATAGCTTATGTAAAAATTAATTTTGGGGAAAGTGATAAGGAATGAATACAGATAAGATAGAATTTAAATAAGTATGAAAAAGTTAAAAGCTATAGATAAGAGGCATATTAAATTAATATGTGTATTCTTAGGAGGAATTGAAAGCCGTTATAGATGATTTGAAGAATAAATGCATTTGTATACTTCAGCATACTTATAAGAAAAAAAAATCACTGTTTTAGTAAGTGCAAACAGTTCTGTTTGTAAAAATAGAATTGTCTTATGGTGGTTTTACAGGTGCTAACTATCAGAACATTGAGAGTAAGTTAATTTCCATGTCCTGAAAATTCTTCTAGATGTAATGGAAATCATGTTGATTTAGTTTTGATATCCACTTTATGGACCTATGAATGCAGGCATACATATTAACACTAAAACTGTAGATGGCATATAACACAAGCTCACTTACAAAATATATTTGTAAAATCCAATTAAATCTTTATAATTTTGAATCAATAATCATTATGAAGCCTGGTGGTGGTGGTAGAGCATTCATTTAATTCCAGATCTCAGGAGGCAGGATTAGGGAGATCTCAGTGAGTTGAGGCTAGCTTGGTCTACGAAGTGAGTTCCAGAACAGCCAGTGCTCTTATACAGATAAAATCTGTCTTGAAAAACAAAACAACAAACAAACAAACCAAAAACAAATAATCAACATGAGCTTGGAGGTCCTAGTCAATGGAATAAAGAAAACTCCTATGTGCAAATGTTACAAGGGAATGTAAAATTGTCATCATAATGTTTATCACAAAGGCAGAAAACAGCAGATGGTGACATTATTCTCACACCTGACACTGAAATAATTTCAGCACAGATATCAGTAGAGGACACTTGAGGTGTGGAGTGGCAGCTCACCCAGAGGACCTGAGCTTGGCTCCCAGCATTCTCTTTAGGTATCTCCAAATGCCAGTAACTTCAATTTTAGGAGATATGACACCCACTTCTGGACTTTGGTGACACCATTGTGTACATGCAGGTGCCCAAGCTCCCACCCAACACATATGCTCATAGTTAAAAATAAAATAAAGATATAAATGTCTGAGACACTGCC
Organism: Onychomys torridus; assembly: GCF_903995425.1. Classification (NCBI taxonomy): domain Eukaryota; kingdom Metazoa; phylum Chordata; class Mammalia; order Rodentia; family Cricetidae; genus Onychomys; species Onychomys torridus. The sequence continues at coordinate 91,823,511 of NC_050453.1, read as the reverse complement.
AGCCACTGCCATGACAAGAAAGATGTAAGCCACGAGCCACGTGGCGAAGTACAGATTAACAGAAATGGGCTAAATATAAGAGTAAGAGCTAGACAATGATAGGCCTGAGCTAAAGGCCAAGCAGTTTAAAAAATATAAGTGTCTGTGTGTTTATTTTATAAGTGGGTTGTTGGACTAACAGGGTTTGGTGGGGGCTGGAGAGAAGGTCTCCAGCTACAAATGGTGCCCAACAGTTTGAGTTTCCACCTTAAACCTAAGAATATTTAATAAGCAATTCAATACAGCTAAAAACAGCTTCATAGTTGTTTCTCTCAAGTTGGCATGTTCTTGGCTTGTGCGTTTGGCCAACAGTATGGCGGGAATGAGGCATTTGTAAGTGGCACATTACACTGCTTGGTAGATTTAGCCTTTGCTATTTAAAAAAAAATAGGTTTCTGGGCTACACACTGCTTTGATAGAAGCATAGAACCACTGTTTCTAAGAGTTGATGATGGCTCCCAGAGCTGGCAGGAAACATACCACCACCATGTTGGGAAGCTGAGGTGGGCAGAGCCAGCAGCCAAATGCTGCAGTTTAAAACAGCAGATTCACAATAAAACAAATTCAGATAAAACAAGACATTAAATGCTTTACAATGTGTGTAAAAATGTACCTAGGCTAGGAAGAGAGAGAAAAAGGAATATATACAGTTATATAAACAAATAGATAGTTTTTTAAAAATAAAGTCTTTAAAGAGACAAGTAAAGGTAGTATAAAAAATAAGCCATGTAAAGATGGATATTACACAGAGAATCTGGATTGTGTTGTCTTTGGGATTTTTAGCTGAAGAGAGATATTTGATTTTAAAGGCAGCAGAGTTAAGCTAATATGTGTATTTTAAAAACACCTTGACTTCAAATTTTAGATCTAAGGATATGTTGCTTTGGAAAGGAGACTCTGCTTTTATTTCCACAGAAATCAAGAGGCTATGGATTTGTTCCAGATTAATATACATCAGGTTTGACCAGCCAAGACACCCTGAAAGTTCTCCAATGACACCATGGCCCAGATGATGCAACAGCCAGAATGGTTTCAAGGCAACTGTCTCAAACTTGCACTACTCCTCACAGACTACTCCATAATCCTAAAATTTTCTTTGTGTCCCCCATGATACAGTGCCCCCCCTCCAGCAGGAAGTAGTAAGAGAAAGTACACCCAAATTCCCAAATATATCAAGCTGACTTTGGAGATGGAATTGGCTCACTCCATCTCTAAACCCAGACATATTAATTAAAAAAAAAAAAAAAAAGGATAAGAGAATTTTGTGTCCCAAATCAGAAGAGCCCTCTTGTGTGGGACAGAGAAAAAACAATATTTTTATTTAAAACAGGTTGATTATAAATAAAATCTCTCTCTAAAGATGAAAAGGGGATATGATATAGATATGATAGGATAAAAGGGTAGATTAATGAAGCTACTTTTAAAGATCAACAACTTGTTTGAAATGTTTTACATTGGTATAGATTTTAGTCTATTGATACAAAGTTAAAGTTAATTTTGTTACACTGTGTGTATATTTCTACTCTTGTTTAAGGTATTATGTTTGTACAGCTCATTTAAAATTGTAATGGGAAATTAAAAAATAGATTAATAATTTAGTCATCTATGATAATCATACTCGTAGTCATGTTAATTAAGTATTCTAGGTATTCATAGATATATTTCAGATAGATAGATAATCTTCAAATACTTTAAAGATCTACAGAACATGACATTTAAAATATTTTTAAAAATTTAGACTTTCTGGACTATGAGACATGTCTGCTCATGGCAGCACCAATTTACTTCAGAGAGGAGGATGGGCATTGAAGACACTTCATATCTTATCTTCACCTTGACAAAAATAGCCATTTGGACAGGAAACTGTTCTTGCCTGGACTGCTTAAAAATGTATCAACTGGACATGCAGGACCTATAAGAAGGTGACAACTAAACTTTGCTTGACAAAATAGTCCTTCGGTACCTGCGTGGCAGAGGAAACTGCCAGACATTCTACAAAACAGTGAGAGAAATGACTGAGAGACTCTAGCCCTGTGGGCTGAAGTCAAATGCCCCAACTTTACAAAGGAACATTAGGTGACTGTCCAGGCTGCCAGCTGTCTCTGTCTACCCTACAAGACTCTGGAAAGTTGCTTGCATACTTCTCCCATTTCTCAGGTAATATTATATCCTTCTGAGGTCCTTGATGTAGTTGAAGACTAGATAGGTATAATTTTCCTCAGTTATAATAAAAGATAAGTTAGATATGAAACCTTAGATTCATGAATATAGGATAGATAAAATATTTTGTTTAATTTTGCCAAAACAAATAGATTAGATGTTGTAACTGTAATTCTTGCTTGATAATTGTTTTGTTATACGTAATTTTACTATGTAAAAGTTAAAACCTTCCTTTAAAAAAAAAGAAAAGGAGAAGTGTTGTGGATATTGCTCTGTACAAATAAAATGCTGATTGGCCAGTAGCCAGGCTGGAAATATAGGTGGGACAAGAGAGAAGAGAATTCTCGGAGGTAGAAGCCTGGGTCAGAGAGCCACTGCCAGCTGCCGCCATGACAAGAAAGATGTAAGATACTGGTAAGCCACAAGTCACGTGGCAAAATATAGATTAATAGGAATGGGCTAAATATAAGAATAAGAGCTAGACAATGGTAGGCCTGAGCTAATGGCTAAGCGGTTTAAAAAATAAAATAAAATAAATAAAAAGATATAAATGTCAATAGAAATTATGAGCAGAAAGAAATTATGTTCCAAATTAGAAGGTAATGATGGAAATACTTATTAATGATGAAAATAACACAATTCTATATAAAATGAAAAATAAACACAAAACCTTTAGTCTTAGATGCCAAAGTTGTCATCCCTTTCATTGAAAACTACTTTATTAGCAGTTGTAAAATAGTAAATTGGAGTGAGCTTGAATGATTAATACAATCACACACAGTACACACAGTACAAATTTAACTATTCTTCCATGCTATTTACTCCTGGTCCATTTTGTTTTAGGTGAGCTCTTTTGGTGCTAAAGACAATGGTGGTTGTTATAATTATTTCCTTAGATGGTATCATTGTATAGTTATTTCACAATATATGACTTGCAGAAAGGACTTTGTATTTGAACAGTAATTGATTCCCTATTATTCCATAAAGTTAACCACTAAGAGTTCATTTCTAAGTGCAATAGCTCCAAAACAATGCTTGTCAATAGCTAAATGAACACTATATTCTAACTGATCCTTTTTTTTTTTTTTTTGTAGAAGTCAAAGTGTGTACAGAAAGTTATGATCATGTCACACCTGGCCACATGATAAAATTTTCATTACCAAGTGGCATCATGAAAAAAGCTAACAAAACTGGAGCTTATGCATTACTGCCAAAAACTTACTTCCCTATAACAATTAATCAATTACAGTATATTGCTGAATGAATGTTCTTCACCACATTGATAATCACAGAATACACATAGTTGGCAAAATATATATCATAGAAAGACTTAGAGTGGAAACTCTTGCTGAAGACAATTTCAAGAGCCATGCCATATTGCCTGCCTGAGTTAAATTTATGTTGTCCAGTATTGAGCCACTAACCAGAAACTTTTGACATGCCTGGACAAGTCTTGAGTTATTAGAAAACAACTTAACATTTCCTTATGTTTCTGCTACAGTGACCATTAGTAACAATGTTTTGTGGTTAGGTTGCTTGGTTGGGTTGCCTGGCAACTAAACAGTCCCCTGGTCTTTTCCCAAAGAAAGTTTCCTGGTCTGCTTACTATAAAACCCACCTGAGAAAAATAAAATTTTGCAGCTTGATCAGAATACTGTCTTGTTAATTCTTTGTGTCTCTTGTCCCTTTCATTTGCCATTCCCCTTTCTAGGGATCCCCCTGGTCGGGACAACTGGTGCCCAGCGTGGGGCCTTTGTAAGAGTTGGACGACCATGGAAGACGGCTCCACAAGCAAAGGTCCGATCAGTGATTACTATGGAAACGCCCAGCTGTGAGACAGAGATCCGGAGGAATTTTTCTTTCTTTCTTTTTTTTTTTTTTTTTTTTTTTTTTTTGAGACAGGGTTTCTCTGTGTAGCTTTGCACCTTTCCTGGATCTCGCTCTGTAGACCAGACTGGCCTTGAACTCACAAAGATCAGCCTGCCTCTGCCTCCCAAGTGCTGGGATTAAAGGCATGGGCCACCACTGCTCGAATCTGGAGAAATTTTTCATGTGATGATGCAAGGTAAGTTTACCATGGGACAAGCAGTTAGTAACAGGATTTGTTTATTTTGGGACTGAAACAGTCTCTCAAGACATGAGGAACTAGGGTTAAAAAGAAAGACTTAAAAACTTTTCTTGACTATATTGGAGATGTCTATCCTTGGTTTCCCCAAGAAGGAACCATAGATGAAAAATGCTGGAGACGGGTTGATGACTGTTTAAATGATTGTTACCAGACTTTTGGTCCTGAAAAGGTCCCCATTCAAACCTTTCCTACTGGAATTTAATTAATGATGTCTTAAAAACTTATAATCATTCCCTTGATGTTCAAAAATTAATTAAGGAGGGATAAAAAGCCTTAAAAGGGTCCATCCACCCTCTGTCTGTCATTCTGTCAGTATTAATATTCCTGAACCACCCATGTCTAAAATTGTTCCAGCTGCCCAATCAGAATAACCATCCTTCTCCATGCTTTCCCTCACAGAATGTATACCCTTCCCTCAAAAATTTTGATGATGATTTAACTCCAGAAGAGGAAGCATCCTTAGATGAAGAAGCTGCCAAGTATCAATCCTGATTGGCCCCCCTCCTCAAACATGCCTCCCACTAAACTTTCTCCTTTTAAACCTCCTCCCTACCAGTTTCCACCACAGGGTGTGATGGCTTCTGCATCACCCTTTTGTGCACCCGTTATTGAGGATGAGGAAACATCTGCCCTCTTGCAAAGAGCCAAGGACCTTCTCCTCACTGAGGTTTCCTCCCTCAAAGAGGTCATCCAACAAAAGCGTGAACATCTTCAACTCATAAAAGAACTCTGCACTGTTTTTACTATTCCCCTATACCCTGAGGATAAATCACATTTTGCCCATAATGTTCTCCAAATTAATTTCCAGGGACCAATGCCATGTTTCCAATGGAGGGTTCTACCCCAAGGAATGACAAATAGTCCCACTATATGCCAAAAATTTGTGGCTCAAGCAATAGAACCCATCAGAGTAATGTGGCCTTCCATCTATATTCTCCATTATATGGATGATATTCTTTTGGCAGGCCAACATCAAGACCCACTCTTCCAGTGCTATCAGGAGCTAACATATAGCCTTTCAAAAAGGGGACTTCAAATTTCCCCTGACAAAGACCAATTAGCAGATCCCAATCTTTACTTGGGTTTTGAGCTTTATCAACAAGAGTCTTAACCCCAAAGATTCAATTATGAACTTCCCATCTTCAAAGCTTAAACGATTTCCAAAAAGTGTTAGGTGATATTCAATGGCTCAGACTTTACTTAAAACTTACCACAGATGAACTGGTCCCCCTTAATGAGATTCTAAAAGGAGACTCAAACCCTTCTTCCACCAGAAAGCTTATGTCTGAGGTCCTGGCCTCTCTGGCTCTAGTCAACAAAGCTATTCACAACCAAGCTGTTTTCCAGATATCCTATTCTGACCCCCTGTTATACATTGCTTTTGCAACATCCCATGTCCCCACAGGAGTCTTCTGGCAACAAATAACCATCAGAGAAGAAAAAAGAGGGAATTCCCTACTCTGGGTCCACGTACCCACCCCTCCCTCAGAGGTGCTGGCCACTTATTCATCTTTAATGGCCAAGCTAATTATTAAGGGCAGAGAAACAAGTTGCCAATACTTTGCAAAGATCCTGACTCCATAGTCATCCCCTATAGGTGAGAACAATTAGATTGGATTCTTCAAACAAGTAATGAATGGCCTATTGCCTGCTCCTCCTTTCTTGGTACTATCAATAACCATTATCCTAGTGATCCCTTATTACAGTTGGCCAGAATTCATCCCTTTGATTTCCCCAAATTAACTCTACATCACAACCTATAACAGAGGCTCCCCTGATATTGACAGATGGCTCAGCCAATGAGATTGCTGCCTATGTTGTGGATTCAAAGTCTACCTCCTGTCTCTCCCTGTATTCCTCAGCACAGCTTGTTGAACTTTATGCAGTCATTCAAGTTTTTCAGTTATTTCATTCTCAACCCCTTAATTTGTATACTGATAGTGCTTATGTTGCCCATTCCGTTCCCTTATTGGAAACTGTTCCCTTTATTAAGCCCTCTACCAATGCAGCTCCACTTTTTCTTTGGCTGCGCTCCTTGATTATGGCTAGACAGTGCCCCTTTTTTATTGGCCATCTACGGGCCCATTTAAAATTGCCTGGTCCTCCATCTGAAGGAAATGCCTTGGTTGATGCAGCCACACAATTAGTTCCTGTTCTTGCAGGATCCCCTTCCCAGGCTGCCCAAGCACACTCTCTTCACCATTTAAATGTTTATTCCTGTCATTTGTTGTTTAAGCTTATCCGAGAATAGTCCCAAGAAATTGTTAAAAATTGCACTGACTGTGTCATCTCCCTCCTGGTTCAACATCTGGGAGTTAACCCGCGGGGCTTGGTTCCCAATGAAATTTGGCAAATGGATGTTACTCATTTAATTGAATTTGGCAAACTTAAATACATGCATGTTACAGTTGATACCTTTAGTGGTTTTATATTTGCCTCTCTCCAGGCCAGAGAGGCCTCCAAAAATGTTATTTCCCATATTTTACAATGCTTTTCCATCCTAGGAAAGCCTAAAGTTATAAAAACTGATAATGGCCCAGGATATACTGGAAAAAATTTTCAATCTTTTTGCCAACAACTTCAGATTAAGCATGTCACTGGCATTCCTTGCAACCCACAGAGCCAGGGCATTGCTGAACATGCTCATCAGACTCTAAAATCCATGCCTCATAAATTAAAGAAGAGAAGCCTGTATGATACCTGAGGCAATCCCCAAAATCTTTTACATCATGCACTTTTTGTCCTAAATTTCCTTACCTTGGACAAGAATAAAAGGTCTGCAGCAGATCGCTTTTGGCATCCACAAACTCAAAGCCACCAAGCATTGGTCATGTGGCGAGACCCTTTAACTGCCCAATGGAAAAGGTCTGACCCAGTCCTGATTTGAGGTTGAGGGTCAGCATGCATCTATGACAGGGAGGCCCTCATTGGTTCCCTAAGAGATTAGTTAAACAAGTCAACTCTAACCAGTCACCCAGGGAAAAGGATAGCCCCTGAGGTTGTTTCCCTTTCCTTTTCCTTTGCAGATGCTGATGAAGAAAAAACTGGGAGAATTTTTCCTGGATATTCTGGATCTTGCTGCTGCCTGTACCTTCCTATCAGGATCAGAAATCAGTTGACTCATTCCCATTTGCATGGTGTTTTTACTTGACAGAAAATTATACTAATTATGCTAAAACACAGACCTTTGGCCACCTATTGGCTACCACTGATTGCCCCTTGCAAGAATGTCAGAATCCCATTTTACTCAACTTTATTGATTTCCATAATTCCCCCAGCAAGGTGGCTCCTGCTATCTGTTTTTTGTATGATCAGACTGTTCACAATTGCAAAACTTATTTGAAAGAGAAAAGCATAGGATGCTCCTATTCTTACTACAAAATTCATGATGCTATTCCTCCTGCTAAGAGACAAGTAATTGGGAGAGAATGGAATGGCCCTAAATTTTATAAGACATCTACAGCCTATTCCCTAGTGGTTTGGGACCTGTGGGACTCACGATGGACTAGTCCAGTTGAAGTAGCCATGTATACGGCCTGCACAGCTACATGGCCTAGCTCCAGACTTTACATTTGGCACTCTATGTACAAGTACAATCTATGGTCCATCATAATATCCTTATACAAGAAAAAAAAATAATGACACAGCTATCATCCCCTCCTCTCCATTTTCTTGGCTTTCCCTCCTTGGAGAAGGCCTTATGTTTGCCAATGTTACTGGTGTTGGGAATCTCTCATCATGCTTCCTGTGTGCAGCCTTGGGACATCCTCCTCTGGTAGCAGTACCCCTGCCTCAGGTCTTTAATTGTACCACCACTGATAATTCCCATGGCTTCCACCCCATCCCTGAAGTACCCTTATTTCTTGACCCATGCCTCTCAAAGTTTGATTTTTGCTTTTCTAGCGTCTCCTTTCCCTCTTGTAAGTAGACTGTATTACCCAATCATCCTTTTGCTACCCAATCATCCTTTTTTGCGCCCCCCCCCCCCCCCCGATTTTTCTTTTGATGCAATGGCACTCTATCAAAAATTTGACCGTCCCCATCCCACAGGACATGCTCTGCCTACCTGTCACTCTGGCCCCAAAACTTATGCTCACAACCCCTGCAGAGTTCTTGGGATGGGACACCCCCTAACCCAAGCAAAAAAGAGCTGTCTTCTTGCCCCTTGTGGCTGGAATTTCCTTGGCCACCTCTCTGGTCTCTGAAGGCTTGGTGGGAGGAGTTCTGGGTCACTCTCTCATAGCAGCTCACCTACCCAAGCAACGTCAGGTAGCAATTGAGGCTTCTGCAGCATCCTTATCCTCCCTCCAGAGGCAGTTAACCTCTCTTGCACAGGTTTCCCTACAAAACCAACAGGCCATGGACCTGGTGACAGCAGAAAAGGGTGGGACATGTCTTTTCTCTAAGGGAAGAATGTTTATAGTAATGATTCTGGAATGGTAGAAACCCAGATAAATAAGCTACATAAATTTAGCCTAGAGCTACATAAGCAGCAATTCTCTGCTGCAGCAGATGACTGGTGGAGATCATCCATGTTCTCCCTCTTGATGCCTCTTGCAGGACCATTAGTCAGACTTCTGTTATTTGTAACTTTGTGTGCTTTTATAATTGGCAGGCTAATCCAATTCATCAAAAAACAAATAGACTCCCTGGCATCAAAACCTATACAGGTTCATTATCATTGGCTCGAAATGCTGGGTCGAGGATGTGATCCCTATGATATTTCTCAGTCCTTTTCTCCTTTAGGAGCAGCATAAAGTCTGAACCTATGCTTATTGGCATTAGCTGGTATGGACACCATTGGGTGCAAGGCCAAGCACTGCAGGGGAAGGCTAATTTAATAGCCCTGCGAGACAAACCTGACTTGCATAGAGGTTGGTATCTAGAGGCACCAAAATGCCTAAGCCCTCTCCTCCCCAAAAGGTACCCTTTGTCTCAAGCCTGAAACGGCTCTAGGAGGAGTCAGGTCAATGTCTCCCCCTGCCGGTTAAGGTCTACCACTGTTCAGGTGGGCACACTCCCTCATAAAATAAAATAAATGGAGGAGAAGCTGAGGACAATTTTAAGAGCCATGCCATATTGCCTGCCTGAGTTAAGTTTCTGTTGTCCAGTACTGAGCCACTAACCAGAAACTTTTAACATGCCTGGACAAGTCTTGAGATATTAGAAAATAACTTAACATTTCCTTATCTTTCTGCTACAGTGACCATTAGTAACAATGTTTTGTGGTTAGGTTGCTTGGTTGGGTTGCCTGGCAACTAAACAGTCCCCTGATCTTTTCCCAAAGAAAGTTTCCTGGTCTGCTTACAATAAAACCCACTGAGAAAAATAAAATTTTGCAGCTTGATCAGAATACTTGCTGTCAATCTTTGTGTCTCTTTTCCCTTTAATTTGCCATTCCCCTTCCTAGGGTCTCTGCTGAAGATCCTGCTGGTTGAGACAAACTCTTATGTTAATCTATAACCTTAAGAAACTAAGAACAGGCATATGAAGAAAATTCATGAGAATATATTGTAATCCTGAGACTAAGACACCTAATCCTAAAGTTTAAAGAAACTGCAATCAACTAAAATTGTTATTGAAGTTTAAAGACTGTTGAGAAAAAGACAAGAAGGAGATCAGAAACCTACTCCTAAAGTGGAAGTGACAAGAATTAATTACAGAAAATATGGCAGTTTTTAAAAGGCAATTCATTGAAAGCATATTCTGAAGACTTTATATGTAAAAATAATGTCAAACATTGACACATATGTAATAATATCAATTTAAATAATATAAAATATCGTTAAATTTTTGTACATTTACATATCTATCTAAAAAATATTTTTGTGCATTTTTTACTGTTTCATTGATATAAAGGTTTTGAAACTTAAAACATTTTTCACTTTTTTTAAAGAAGACTTGACGACCCCAGGCTTCCACCAATCTATGTACTTTATTCCTCCACCTCTCCACTGCTGGGCCTACAGTTACCTGGCCTCACTACTGACAACAGCTATAACTGCTATAATTAAGAAAGTATTATGTGCTGCAGTGATGGCTCAGAGGTGAAGGGCATGCACTGCTCTTGCAGAAGATCCAAGTTTTGTTTCCAACATCCATGTTAGGAGGCTCACAACCACTTGCAACTCCTACCCCAGGGGATCTGATGTACTTCTCTCCCATTCACAAGCAACACAGACACACAGACACAAAGATACACACACACACACACACACACACACACACACACACACACACAATTAAATATAAAGCAAATATTAAAGGTATTATAGAAAAGAATTCTCACATATAAAGCCTTGGATAAAATGTTGGTTCTATCACTTCCTACCTTCCTTGTGTTGTGAACATTCACCAGCATCTTTCCTACTAACATCTCCCTCTGTAAATGGAGGTAGTGAGTGCTATCCCTTCAGTTTTCTGTTTGGATGTGCAGGACAATACAATCGGAATATCAAACATTTAAAAGCAGCCTTTGGTCTCCATTTTAAAAAAAAATTCTTTAATTCTGATTAGCTTGTGTGTTCAGGCATAGTCATCAGCCTCTCTAGGTATTCACCGCTTCACCACTCTTCCCTTTTTCCAATGAGCTCATTCAGTGTTTACATGACAGACAAAGGTCAGAGGCCTGCTAATCTTTTGAAGTCTCCTGCAAATCGTGTTTACATGTGTAGTGGGTAGCCATTGCAACTTTGACCTGAAAATTCCAACCCCCATTGAGGCCTTGGTAATGGTCATGCCTACTAGGCAGGGCTGAGAGAGGGCACTGAAGACCCAAGATCTGGATGCATGGGTTCTCTTGGTTCCTGGACCCAGGACACTGGAGCAGAGTTCTCCAGAGAATACCACTGGACAGTGCCACACCTTTCCAAGATCCTGTTACCTATCCCTTCACTTGTAAGTTACCCCAAAAATAAACCTCCCTTTTAACTACATCAAGTGGCCTTAATAATTTCACCAATATCTGGCGCCTACCCTTAGCTTCCTCCCCAGCTGGCGGGCTCTTAAAGCTTCAGGGTACTGCCTACAGAGCTCCATAAAACCAGAAAAAAAACCTACATGGTGTAGTTGGAGTTTTCCTGCCTGGCCCACAGTCAGGACAAATCTCTCTCATCCGCCAGGCCCATAGATGCTCAGAACCAACCAAGTAAACACACAGAAACTTACATTGTTTACAAACTGTTTGGCCATGGGCAGGCTTCTTGTTATCTACTTCTGTCTTAAATTAACTGTCTTAAATTAAAATTTCTATTAATCTATATTTTGCCATGTGGCTCCTGGCTTACATCTTCCTTGTCATGGCGGCTGCCTGCCTCTCCGCCCCAGCCTTCCACCTCCCAGAATTCTCTTCTCTCTTGTCCCGCCTATACTTCCTGCCTGGCCACTGGACACACAGCATTTCATTTATACAGAGCGATATCCACAGCACTTCCCCTTTTCTTTTTTTAAAAAAGGAGAGTTTTAACTTTTACATAGTAAAATTACATATAACAAAACAATTATCAAGCAAGAATTACAGTTACAGTATTAAAGAAGATATCCTATCTATCTTATATTTGTGAGTTTAAGGTTTTATATCTAACTTATCTTTTATCATAACTGAGGAAATTATATCTTCAACCATATCAAAGACCTCAGAAGGATATAATATTACCTGAGAAATGGGAGAAGGATGCAAGCAACGTTCAGGAGTCTTGTAGGGTAGACAGAAATAGCTGGCAGCCTGGACAGTCACCTAATGTTCCTTTGTAAAGTTGGGGCATTTGTCTTCAGCCTACAGGGCTAGAGTCTCTTGGTCACTTTTTTCAGTGTCCTGTAGAACTTCTAGCAGTTTGCTCTGTGAAGCAGGAACCTGAAGGACTATTTTGTCAAGCAAAGTTCAGTGGTCACCTTTCTATGGGTCCTGCATGTCCATTGATCAAGCAGTCCAGGCAAGAACAGTTTCTTGCCCAAATGGCTGTTTTTGCAAAGGTGAAGATAAACTCCATATGAAGTGTCTTCAATGCTCATCCTCCTCTCTGAAGTAAATCGGTGTTGCCAAGAGCAGATATGTCTCACTGTCCATAAAGTCTAAATTTAAAAAAAAATATTTTAAATACCATATTCTGAAGGTCTTTGAAGTATTTGAAGATTACCTATCTATCTGAAATATCTCTATGTATACCTAGAAGACTTAACTAACATGGCTACGAGTATGATTATCATAGATGATTAATTATTAATCTATTTTTAATTATCCATTAAATTTTTAAATGAGCTATACAAACATAATACCTTAAACAGGAGTAGAAATATACACACAGTATAATAAAATTAACTTTAAGTTTTTATCAAAAGACTAAAATCTATACCAATGTAAAACATTTTAAACAAGTTGTTGCTCTTTAGAAGTAAGTTCCTTAATCTACCCTTTCTTCCTATTATATCTATATCAACATGGTTTCATTCCTAAAAAGGAACTAATCCAGTCTCTGTTCAGCTACAAGTTTAGCCCCCAGACCAATAAAACCACTGTAAGTGAGGCATTCCCCCTCCTCCCTGAGTGCTCCCTGCCCTAGTCAGAGGCTTCCACAGTTTCACCTAGTTAAAATAGACAAGACACTGTCCCCAGAGGCAGCACCCTACAGAAGCACAGAGAGGGCTTAGAGCCTTGCCTGGTAACAGACCTATTGTCTATAGAGACAAAAAGGGGCAAAGCTCCAGGGAGTCACCAAAAAAACTGCCTACTGCCTGTGCTCACTGTGCACCACCCAAGACATTCAACAGGACCTGCTTTGGAGCTGTACCAATGCCTCTTGCTGGCTAAAAAGTGCTGCTATACCCTCCAAAACTGCACCAAAACAAAAACAAAACAAAACAAAAACAAATAAAGCAAAGTTCAATGAGCTTTTAATGTTATGTGGTTGTCATCTCTTTGCAGGACAAGAGTCCTAAACTTAGATGTGCTTATTGTTCTATTGTTTGTGTGTACTTGCTGAAGAAAATCAGCTTTTTTTTTTTTATTGACAGGATAAAAGTACAATCTTCATTTCCTTCTCTCTCTCTCTCTCTCTCTCTCTCTCTCTCTCTCTCTCTCCATCTCTCCATCTCTCTCTCTCTCGGTCTCTGTGTGTGTGTGTGTGTGTGTCTCTCTCTCTGTCTCTCTGTTTTTGTGTGTTTTTGAATGTGTGTGGGTGTGAAAAAATGCTGTTAAAATGTAAGGAACAAATTAAAATTTCCATTATCTTATGAACAGAGGTGCTAATGCTTATCCATTTTGAATGGGAAGTTTCTGAAAATCATGATTATTTGTGTTTCTCTGTGTGTATGTGTTCATAAGTGCACACAGGAGGCTAGACTTTCAAGTTGAGTGTCATCCTCTATTGCTCTCCACCTTATTACCTGAGACAGACAGGGTCTCTAAAAAAGTGATGATCCACTTCAGCTAGGCCAGAGGAGCTGAGTCCTCAAGATCCTCCTGTCTTTATCCCGTTCCCAAAACTTGGGTTACATACATAAGTTATTGTTTGTCTTGTGGGTTTTACAATTCAATCTTATTTCCCTAAAGCTTGTGCACCAAACACTTTGCCCAATGAGTCATCGCACTAAGCCTGACAATTATTTGTAAGTACATAATCACATAAAAAAAGCACATACTGCATATTCATGATATTTCTATGTTGTGTTTTCTCACTGGGAGATGCCTCATGTATGATAATAGTTTATGTGGATGTAGTGGTTGTGGTAGGCAGTTTTTATATTTAATTTTGAAAAAAATGTTCTTACTTCATGTATATGTGTGTTTTCTCATCATGCATGTCTGTTCACACCTCTTGAGAATGTCAGAAAAGACTGTCAGATCCCCTGCAACTGGAGTTACAGATAGTAAAAAGTACCTTATGAGTCCTGGGAATCAAACCTAGTTCCTCTGAAAGAACAGCCAATGTTTTTAATGTTTGAGGCACCTTTCTATTCCCTCAGAGTGGTAGTTTTGAGATTATATTGAGAATCTAGAAATGGAATCCATATTCTAACTATGCAGCATTGCTTCAGGAAGTGGCCAAAGAAATGTTTTGCATTTCTTGGGAACTTCCTACATTCTGGATAATGAGATAATAAGGCACATATACAATTTACACAGCATCCCTAGAAAGCAGATGTCTTTTATGTCTACAGTATACAAATGAGGAAGCAGGAGTCTTCAAATCTAAAGCATTTTGGCTAAAGTTCCATTGTAGTGGATCTGAGGCTAAAGGCTGAATTCCAGTGTGTAGGTTTGTTTATTAACTACTGCACTATTATTAACTACTTCAATCAGGAGCACACAATTCAAAGTTTTTCAAGAATATTCCTAAGTAAACCTAAGTAATTCCACTTTCACTTTTTATTGATAAAATGTTCTATTTTAGGAAAACTTTTTCTTTTTTTGAAAAGAGCCATGACTATAATTTTAGTTTTGTCATGAGTTTGTGACACTGAGTATTGAGATGCCTTTCTTTGAGAGAGCTAGATGGACAGATTTCATTGTCCAACAAGGGCTTCTGGGATCCTTGTTGACTGAGGCTGTATAACAGCTTCCTTGTTCCTGGTCACTGACAGATAAAGTGAAGAGCAGAGCTGTTTCTCTGGTCCTACACCAGTTTTGAGATAAAATTTGTACTGTAAAACACATATTTTAGTGAGTTTGGAAGAAAAATATGCACTTAGTTTATACCCCTTGTACATTATAGAAAATTCTATCACCTGAGAATGTTCTACTATTTTCCTTTTCACTTCATTCAAAGAAAACTTAGGGTTTTAAAAATGTCTGATTTTGTTCTTGCACATATCCTTTTTCCTTCTCTTAGAGAACCATGCAAATGTAACCATATCCTTTTACTCTTCCCATAATTTTTCATCAGAATATTTGGAGTTATACAGATAGTTTTACATTTCACTAACTTCTTTATTTTTTATCAACGAACAATTAATGGACCATTTGAATATAACATAATCATTTTTATGGTTTTTTAAAAAATTGGCTATTATGAATTATAGTTATCATGACCACTATTGTAAAACCCCCACCAATGATGTATGCCAGTTATAATTGCACATTCTCAGAAACACTTGTTAATTTTCATCCTGTCCCTTTGGACCATTTCAGTGGGTATGTGACCGTGTCATTATGTGCTGAATTTGCATCTCCCTGAAGACTTGTATTATTGAGTATTCTTCTGTGAATATACACTTCTTGTGAGTTGTCTGTGAAGGGGTGGACCATTTTGAAATCAGAGTTTTATAGTTAAGTTGTAAGTATTATATTTTAACTGTAAGACTTATAAGTGTTACAGTATAAATTTTACATCTTTCCACTATAAATTTTATTATGTATTTTGTTTTAAATGCACTTTTTAAAAATAAAAAAATATTTTGACAATTTCATACATGTATATGATGAAATTTAACCACAGTCATCTTCCACTTGTCCCTCCAAATTTATGTCCTCTTTTATATTTTTTATTTACTTACTTGTATATTTATTATTATAAATGAATAACCCACTAGTCCAATTATTATTATCCATTTATACCAAGGTGTGGAGCCATCCACTTGAGTGTGGACAATGGTTACTGATAACCACAGCCCCATGGAAGAATAATGCTTCTCATCTAGAAGCTATGAATTTCCAACAGCTTTTAGTGGCTTTCAGGAAGCAATTATTAAAATAAAAACAGTTTGAAGAGGTTTAACTTAACAATATGCTATTTTGTGGTAAGCATTTTCTTTGTCCTTTGTAGAAAATACTTTCATATCTTAAAGCTTTATTTTCTTTATTTTTATTGAGAGATTTTCTATTCATTTTACATACCAACCACATATTCCCCTTTCCTCTCTCCTCCTGCTCCTCAAGCCTACCCCCCAAACCCACCCCCTATTTCCACCTCCTCCAAGGCAAGGTCTCCCACAGGGAGTCAGCAGAGCCTGGTACATTTAGTAGAAGCAGGTCCAAGCCCCTCCTCTCTGCACCAAGGCTCCACAAAGTGTCTGACTACAGAAAGCTTTATTTTTAAACTTTATAGATTTTTTCTTTAACATACATAAAAACATAAAACATACAGGAAGGTACCATGTGATGCTCTGATACATATGTTTATTATTCAGTGTAAATATCCATCTTCTAGAATACTCAATACATCTTCCTGATGGAGACATTCACACTATTTTCTTCCATCATTTAGGGTTGCCCAGTCTTCACTGCCTGTGCAGCTCTGAGCAGAGCTCCTGACTCCCACCTCATTGTCACTCTGTGCTCTTCAACTCACCTCTCAGTCTCAGTGCTAGCTGGTTTTCTTTCAACTTGGCACAAACTGTTCTCACAATTATCTTGGGAGAGGAGAACCTTAGGTGAGAAAAATACCTCCTTCATACTGACCTGTAGACAAGTCTTTGGGGGTATTTTCTTAACTTTTCTTCATTGTATTACTTTGTATCTTTTGTTTAAAAGTAATGGAATTTTTTTATCACTAAAAGAGTGATAGAAACTATGGCATTCCAACTCTCACTGCTCTACCAAAAGAACTACCTCTACTTGATTCCCAACTCATCTAAGCAAACAGGTTACATTTTCTGGAAAGTACCCAAAGGTAATCAAGAAGAAGCCATTGTCAAGAAGGCGCTGATGCTTTATTCTAGGTTTATTGGACCTTTCTCTGTGCTGTTGCAAAAGCAGATGAAGGCCAGCTCTGCGCAACAGTAGTCTCCCTTGTGGTTGCTCCCACTTTTCTGTCTCCGGGCTGAGTGGAGTAGACATTCTGTGGAACACGCTGTGTGCCTTCACCAGTCCAGGCAATATTTGGAAGACTGAACAGATCAAAGGCATGAAAAGTAGAATGCTTGGCCCATGAAGTCCAGAAGACAGCTGTGTGCCAGGGATATCAGGGAAGAAGATCCCAAAAGGCTATAGAACACAGTGAACCTAAGGGAGATGAGATATTTGGGTGAGCCCCTTCAGTAAATTAAGCTGTTTGAAAACATTTATGGACATGTGGGAATTTGAAAAGCTTTGTCATAATACATGCTAAAAAAAAGCTTTCATTGTGGGATGATCCTTAGTCACACAGTAAACCAGGCTATGACATGGTGACTTTCTACCCTGACCCCTTTATGTTTCTTTTCTCCTTCCCTCCACTTTTTCTTTGTTATTCTTTTTATTCCTTGACTCTTTCTTATTTTTTAAATTTATTCATTGAATGTTTGTTTCTTTACATCTCATGTAATTATGTGCCAAATGTGAATTGAATATGAACTGAAAGGAAGAGAGACTCCGCGACTTCTTTTCTTGGTATTCTAATGTGTATGGTGGTGTGTAGTGGTGTCTCATAAGTATGTTGGTATATGGGATCTCATTTGTGTATTGATGTGTATTGGTGTTTCAAAAGCATTCTGGTGTATGGTGATGTCTTAAATGCATTTTGGTGTGTGTTGATATCTCAAATGCATGTTGGTGTGTGATGTGTTTCAAATTTATTTTAGTATGTGATAGTGTCTC
Organism: Onychomys torridus; assembly: GCF_903995425.1. NCBI lineage: Eukaryota > Metazoa > Chordata > Mammalia > Rodentia > Cricetidae > Onychomys > Onychomys torridus. The sequence continues at coordinate 91,805,674 of NC_050453.1, read as the reverse complement.
ATTGGTTATTTAAGCTTTCTTCAACATTTTTATTGTTTTTTTCTCTTCTCCAAATGTAATAATTTCAGTTTTCTTTTCTTCAAATTCACCAAACTTTTTTTTTTCCTCTGCATATCTGGTCCTGAACCATGAGTTTTTCCACTTCATTTGTTATATGTGGGATTTTCAAGACTGTTTGCCTCTTTTAAGTAATTTATGCCCCTTTAATGACATTTTAGTTTTGCCTCTGTATTCTTTTCTTTTGCATTATTGGACTTTTAAATAAACTTCACACTTGTGTTTTAGAGTTTTTTCTAGTAAAACTTATGTGGGTTTTCTAAATGATATGTTTTATCTTTTTTTTTCCTATTTGAAAAGTGTAACATCTGATATTAAAAGACAGTAAATTTGGAAATCAGATTTTTCCTCTTTTGCAAAATTTGCTGATTGATTATTGTTGAAGAATATAGCATTTCATCTTATATCAACATTTTTCCAAAATAAAACGCTCCATCATATGTGGCTTTTGAGTACAGGGTGTTGTGTAGGTACTCAAAACTGCATGAATCATAAGGAGTTCAGGAAAGGGAGATAAATGAACAGACATAAAAGCTAGCTTGGTGTGAATTTTGGTTTATGACTCCTCTTTCTTACTTTCTAAAGAATTTATAAAACAACTGCCAAAAACATAGATCTATATTACTGTGTATACAATGTATAAAGAGGGATTTTTTTACTTTACTAGCATATCAAAAAGGAAGCTATGTATTCAAGTTTTTGTATGTTTAAATTTAATTTTACATGGTCTAAATTTGATAGCTTTATCTGTGTTTCATAAATACAACTCTTATTCTAACTAAAAAATTAACTCTGTAAAATATATATAAATGGAAATGTGATAATGATTTAAACATATTACTACCTAAAGTCAAATAAACGGAGAAGAAAATATTGGTGGGGACATGAACTGAAATACCAAAAACAGATACCAACCAAGGCTCTAGAAGTTAGTACTTTATTACCAAATTTTTTGCACATAAATTAAACTAAATAATGTACATTACAAAAATCTAAAATGTGTAAAGAGGTCTTGAAAATTAAGACAGATTTCACTAAATATATGTGTGCACAGAGCAGCAGAGCCAAGTTTCTGAATTCACCACAGAAAACAATATCCTAAACCATAAAATAGTTGTCCAGTTTTTTGAAATGTATTTTTTGTTGTTACATCTTTACCACAGTTTCTCCTCCCTCCTCTCCTCCCAATCTCTTTCTCCTCTCTTCTCATCCCCCTCTACTACTCCTCCATTTGCATATCCACCAGCCCAGCCTTGGTACATCAGTTTGCAGTGAGACTAGGCACCTCCTCTCTTATTAAGAATTTATTTGTCAGATTTGTTAAAGTAATGACTTTAAGCCATGTATCTTTTTACATCAAAATAACAAGAAAATAGAAATTAGTGAAATCAGAAGTGAAATAAACATGTAGTAAGTTAACACACATGTGAGACTTAAGATATTCAAATGCCAGGCAAAGAAGTAATCAATCTAATATAAATTACAGTGAGCCACAACACATGTATACCTACTAAATACAGGACAAGAGTGGTAAATGAGAGATTTATAGCAGTGGATATAACACGATCAAGAGAGAAACAACAAGCTGGGAGGTGGTGGTGAATGCCTTTAATCCCAGCACTTGAGAGGAAGATCCCTGTTCCAGGCCTGCCTGGGCTACAGAGTGAGTTCTAGGACAGGCACAAAGCTACAAAGAGAAACCTTGTCTCAAAAACAAACAAACAAACAAACAAACAAAAAACAAAAACGAAACAGCAAGAGAGAAACAGCAAAATGATGATTACAAGCCTTAAGAAAATGAAATATAAGGAACAGGCTGAACTCAAAGCTGTCAAATAGAATGATAAAGATTACACTTCTAATAGACGTGTGAAGAATAGAAATAAAATTCTATAAAAGCCAGAAGTTAGGCTGGGCGGTGGTGGCACACGCCTTTAATCCCAGCACTCGGGAGGCAGAGGCAGGCAGATCTCTGTGAGTTCGAGGCCAGCCTGGGCTACCAAGTGAGTTCCAGGAAAGGCGCAAAGCTACACAGAGAAACCCTGTCTCAAAAAAACCAGAAAAACCGGGTGGATTCAGTACAGGCAGGTCCTGTCCCCTCCTTCCAGGCTGAACAAAGTGTCCCTGTGTAAGCCCAAGATTCCAAACAGCCAGCTCATGTACTAAGGACAGGTTCCCCATCCCACAGCCTGGAGGACATGGAAATGGAGGGGCGGAGCTGGAGGAAAGGTGGGGGGTGGGTGGGAGGGGGGAGGACAGGGGAACCCATGGCTGATGTATAAAATTAAAACACATAATAATAATAATAATAATAATAATAATAATAATAATAAAGAAAAACAAAAAAAAATTTAAAAAAGCCAGAAGTTGTCATCTCTAAAAATTCAAGCATGTATCCAGAATGAATTTTTAAAATGAGAAAGACTCTGGGCAGAACAGATGACTCAGCAGTTAGCTGCTCTTACACAGGACACGAGTTCAGATCCCAGCAGCCATGTCAATCAAATCAACCTCAAATAACTCTCCAGTATCCAATGCCCTCTCCTGGCCTCTCTGGGTACCTACATACATATAAAACACATACATACATACATTCATTATAAATACATATATATCCATGCACACACACAAATATACAGCAATAAATGATATAATTAACTACTACTAGAACTTTACAAAAAGAAAAACAATTCAAAAATGAAGAAAAAAACCAAGTCCTTATTTTTTTATAGAAGAAAAACAAATGGTAAGACATAAGTAATTCTATGCCTGCAGAAAGGAAATCCAAGAATAAATGGACAAATTCCCATGAGAATTTATACAAACTGACTCAAGAAGAAATGAGATATCAAACAGCTTTACTAATTAAGAAGAAAGAAAACATGAGAACCATATAATGTGAGAAATCTACTATCAGTTTACTTTAGAGCTTCTGAAATAAATAAGTTAAAAGGTAGAACTCCCTAACTTACCTTATGAAGCCAGCATTGTATTAACACCCATGCCAGATGAGGATTCAAAAGCAAAGAACTGAACAATATATCATGAGACTATCACAATCCCCAACTAAATACGTAGCAGCAAAATTCACCACTAGACTGCAAGTGTAACACAGGTATAGTGAACTGACTTTTACATCTGGAATGCAAAAATAGTTCAAAATTAAAGTCAACCAAAGCAGAATGCTTTGTTGGTAGCATAAATGAGGGAAGTTAATGAATACAACATCATCTCAACTGGTGCAGAAATTAACAATAATATATAGTTGTATTAGATTTTTAGGTTTTGTAAGTTTTTTGAACAACTTCATACCCTTCCCCCAACCCCCTTCCTTCCCCAATCCATTTTCCACTCTCTACTTTGTGTCTTCCTTATTTTCAATCTATCAAATAAGTTGTTTTGCATAAATATTCTTGGATGTGTGATCTTCCATGGGAGAGTTGTTGACTTGCCAGGGCCTATATTAACTGTCACTCTCTCAACAGCTACACATTGCCTGTAGCACCATGGCTAGAGGTATGAGGATTACATGTTCAACTCTTATCTCCATGCTGGGATTTGGTCTGTCTAGGGCTTGCACAGACATTTTCAGTCACAACTACTGTGAGTTTGTGTGCATGGCTGTCCTGCTGTATAATACTTCTTTGTGTTCATCTTCTTCTTCTGTCTTTTAAACTCTTTCCAACCCTCTTAAGCAATGACCCCTGAACCTTGATGGTGCAGGTAGTTCATAAATACCATTTATAGCTAGCTTAGTGTTATGCAGTCTCCTATTCTCTGAACTTTGGTCAGTTGTGGATCTCTGTGTTAATAAGAGGGCAAGAGATGCATTGATCTATAGCTATAATCATAAGTCATTGGGAGTCATTTTAATAGCATTTATGTTTATCAAAGAATAGTAGTAGGTTCTTCCTAAGTGTCTGTGTTGTCTAGCCTTAGATTCTTGGCTTGGTAATGATGCCAAATATTGGTTTACTTTTGTGGAATAGGAATTAATTCTAATAAAAATAATCAGTTGGCACCTCTCATAATGTTCATGCCATTATTACACTAGAAGACATATAATGTCAGACTAGTCATTTTTGTAGCTCATAGTTGATAAGATCACATACTTAAGTTATAGAACACTGAAAAATCAAGATGTAAAAATTTTGTGAACAACAATTTTTGTGAATTGAAGATCCTTTTATATCATAAAAATATTTATTACAGTAGGAACAGAATGATAAATTTTTGTCAGTATAAGCACTGTGTATTTCTTCCAAAGTACTGGCAACTTCATATTCACTGATGAAAAAGTGATGTTGAAGAATCTCATCTATATCAAGATGTGAAAGATCACATTTCCCAGCTCTTACTTTTTTTTTTTCCGAGATAGTGTTTCTCTATGTAGCTTTGAAGTCTGTCCTGGATCTTGCTTTGTAGACCAGGCTGGCCTCAAACTCACAGAGATCCACCTTCCTCTGCCTCCCGTGTGCTGGGATTAAAGGTATGTGCCAATACACCTGGCTGCCAGCTCTTACTTTTAAAGATTTTTTTTTAATACATGTTCATGCACCACATTCATCCAGGTGCCTGTAGAACACAGAAGAGGAAATGAAAAACTTCAGTTATGAGTAGTTGTAAGCTACTATGTAATTACCAGGAACCAAACTTTGGTCCCCGAGAAGAGCACCAAATACTCTAATCACTGAGAAATATCTTCAGCTATACTTCTGAATTTCTAATTTTTAAAAAGTTTATGTGTCTATGTGTGTATGCTGCATGCATGCTCATGTTCATAGATGCTAAGAGAAGGTGTCATATAATCTGGACCTGGAGTTACTGGTGGTTGTGAGCGTCCTGACATGGGTTCTTTTAACCAAACTCTGCTCTTCTAGAAGAGTACCAATCAATATTAATTGCTTTCTCCATTTCCCAAACCAAGTACTTAAAAGATATTTTAAAATTCAATCCAGAATGCTTTTCAAGTAAATAAAATACTGTATAAAACAAAACAAAACAAAACAAAAAAACTGGATAAAACTGTCTGCCTTTCCAGGTGACACTCCTTCTATTGAACTGCTGAAGATACTGAACCAATTCAGTAAGACTCCAGGTACATATTCCACATCTCCAACTCAGGTTCATTTTACTACAGAAGGGAAATCTCAAAACTAGGTTGAGAAAAGTGGTTACAGAAATAATATAAAAAAAGTCAAAGACTAAGGAATGTGTTTAATCAAAACAGTGAAAGAAATACCTGCTAAGACAGAAGAAAATTACTGAAAGGCATTCAAGAAGAGAAATACAAATCACCTCATCTTTACATAGAAGGAAAACTTTATACTCCCATTATGGTAGCACTTAGAAATTTAGAAATATGATACACAAATATCATTAGAAACCAACATAGTGCATGACGGTTTATCAGTGTAAATATAATTAAATCCCAAACATGTCTTTGTGAAGTGCATGAATATAAAGGTTATATTGGAATATAAAGGAACATAAATGACTTGTTTAGACACTGGATTTATATTTTCTCACCGTGAAGTATGTTGACTTTTGCCTAATTTCTTAGCTAAGCTGTTGAACTCCAGCTCAAAAGTGGAAATGTCTACCTCATTAGGGCTCAGCTGAATTCTCTTCTCTCATTTTTTAGACTTACCGAGACAAGTTTGGATCATTGGTCCCAGGAATGCTCAGGTTTTTTTTTTTTTTTTTTTTTTTTTTCTTGAACATCCAATATTTAGAGAAAATCTATGCCCTTTGCAGGACTCCTGCAACTGGAAAAAACACCTGATCCCCACTGCTCTTTTTGCATAGACTTTAGGGTATCATTGAGTGGAACACTGTGCACACACAGGTCTACCCACAAATGTCATACATACGAGTCTAAAAAGCCACACACAGAACTATTATGTCACCTTCTCTTCTCTTAATAGAAGGGCTGTTTTAAGATTTTCTTTCAATATTGCTCATTTTCTTTCACTTTATAAAATATGTTGGGGCCAACAAGATGTATCAGAGGTCAAAGAACTTGCTTCCAAGCCCGACAAGCTGAGTTTGATCTCCAGCAGCAACACGGTGAGAACCATTTTTCAAAATTATCTGCTGACCAGAACACACAGCTCCTGAGATTTTAAAAGGATTAATTAATTAATTAATTAATTAATTAATTAATGCTTTGTTTGTGTGTATGGTTTATATCAATGTACTTGTCCCTGTTTGTGCCCATGTGTATGCAAATATATATATATATGTGTGTGTGTGTGTGTGTGTGTGTGTGTGTGTGTGTGTTTTGTGTATGTGAACTTGTCCCTATGTGTGCACATGTGTTTGAAGCCCAGTTGTCTTCCTCAATCATTCTCCATGTAGTTTCTCACTGAGTCTCAACCAAATTATTGGCCAGGATAGCTGCCAGGGATCCTGTCCTCTGTGCCTCCTTAGAATGGGGATAACAGAAACATGTCATTTTCAGTTTTTATACAGGCCCTGAAGATCTGACTCAGGGTTTCATGTTTGCAAGGCAAGCTTTTTATTAACCAAGCAATCTCCCCAAGTATATCAACTGGTTTAATTATTCCTAAAATGTTTTGTTTGGTAATAAAGAATGAACTGAAGGCATCATGCATTTGAGATATCCATTCTGTAGCTCCAACCCAAGTTTTTCTTTTTAAAAATGCTTTTCTGACTCAGATTCAGCTCACATCAGTCAGAAACTGTGAATGACTTGCCTGCCAGTGGAACTGCCCCTTGCCTCCCACACACCAAATTCTGTTCCTAAAAATCCTTCCCACAGCCCACTCCCTTAAAGTAACTGAGGAAAAAACAACCAAAAATTTTGGGGAAATCAACAATCCCTTATAGAATGGCAAGTATAGTGATATTTTATTTGTATTGAAATGTGATTTTATTTGTATGTCAATAAAGTTGCCTTGAGGTCAGAGCAAGCCAGAGCAGAAGCCAAGCAGTAGTGGGGCACACCTTTGATGCCAGAACTTGGGAGGCAGAGCTAGGCGGATCTCTGTGTGTTCAAGGACACAGCCAGCATGGCAGACACACACCTTTAATCTCAATACCAACCATAGATGACCTGGAGGTCTGTACAAACAGGCAGTGACGAGGAGGTCATGTGTCTGGGTTTACAACCAATTAGAAAACAGAACAGAAAGTCTTTAAATAGACAGGACCCACAGAAGTAGATCTCTTGCGGAGAGGAAGGACAGCAGAAGCAGTGAAGGGTAAGGTTTTCCGCTCTTGCTCTGATCTTGTGGTTTTTAACTCTGCAATCCATTCTGTGTTTCTTATTTAACAAGCCGGTTACATCTACAGGCAAGGAAGTCAAAGAAAAAAAAAAATAGGTGAAAAAACTATTGACAACATGAAAGTTGAAAGAGAAGCAATAAAGAAAACAAACATAAACTGAGGGAACCCACATTTGTAAAAGAAACATTAAAGCTTAAAGCACACAAAATCCCTACACATTGATAGTGGGAGACTTTAATACCCACACTTACCATGGACAGGTAGTCCATAAAGAAACTAAACAAAGAAAATAATGAAACAAACAGATGTTATGATTCAAGTGGACCTAAAAGATATCCATTAAACATTTCACCTAAATACAAAAGAATATACCTTCTTCTCCACAACTCATGTAATCTTCTCCAAAATTTAACACATACTCAATCACAAAGGAAGTCTCAACAAATACATGAAAATTGAAGTAACCCCCTGTATCTTATGAGACAACCCTGGATTCCAACAACAACAGAAAAAACAGAAAGCCTACAAACTCATGAATATCAAACAACTCCACTGAATTACCACAGGGTCAAGGAAGAAATAAAGAAATAAATTAAAAATGTCCAAAAATTAAATGAAAATGCATGCACAGCCCACCCAGACTTATGGGACACACTGAAAATGGCACTAAGAGAAAAGTTCATAGCACTAAATGCCTACACAAAGAAGTTAAAGAAATCTCACACCAGTGATTTAACAGCACACCTGAAAGCTCTAGAACAAGAAGAAGCAGACGTACACAAGAGGAATAGATTGCAGGACATAATCAATCTCTGGGCTGAAATCAATAAAATGGAAACAAAGGGAACAATATAGGAAACCAATGAAAGAAAGGGTTGATTCTCCAAGAAAATGAAAATAGATAAACAAACCCATATCCAAGCTAACTAAAAGGCAGAGAGAAAACATCCAAATTAATTAAATCAGAAGCAAAATGTGGGACATAACAAGACACTGAGGAATTCCAAAGAATCATCAGGTCATAATTCAAAATCTGTAGTACAAAAAATTGAAAAAGTCTAAAAGAAATGGATTGTCTTCTCCATAGATACCACTTACTAAAGTTAAATCAAGATTAGATAAACAATTTAAATAGACCGTAACCCCCAAGGAAATAGAAGCATTCAGTAAGTCAACCAAAGTACAAAAAGCCCAGGGCCAGATGACTTTACTGCAGAATTCTACCAGACAATCAAAGAAGAGCTAATACGAATACTCCTCAAATTATCCCACAAAATAGTAACAGAACAAACATTAACAAATTAATTTTATAGGGCCACAGTCATGCTGATACCTAAACCACACAGAGACTCAAAAAAGAAGTAGAAGAATTAGAATTACAGACCAATTTCTTCTATAAATGTAGATGCAAAAATCCTCAGTAAAATACTTGAAAACCAAATCCAAGGACACATCAAAAAGATCCTCCACCATCATCAAGTGGGCTTCATCCCAGAGTTTCAGGGATGGTTCAACATACAAACAACACTCAATGTATTCCACAATATAAAGAAATTGAGAGGAAAAAAGTCACATGTTCATCTCACTAGATTCTGAGAAAGCCTGTGACAAAATTCAGCACCCCTTCATGATAAGTCTTGAAGTAATCAGGGATACACGGGATGCACACCTACACACAATACAGTCAATTTACAGCAAACCAGTTGTCAACATCAAATTAAATGAAGAGAAATTTAAAGTAATTCCACTAAAATCAGGAACAAGACAAGGTTGTCTACTCTCTTTCTATCTATTCAATATAGTACTTGAAGTTTTAGCTAGAGTAATAAGACAACTAGAGGTGATCAAGGGGATAAACACTAGAAAGGAAGAAGTCAAAGTATTATTATTTACAGAAGATATGATAGTATACATAAGTAACCCCAAAAATTCTATCAGGGAACTCTGACAGCTCATAAATACCTTCATCAAAGTGGGTGGATACAACCTAACTCAAAAAACTAGCCCTCCTTTATACAAACAATAAATGGGCCAAGAAAGAAATCAGGGAAACAACACCCTTCATAATAGCCACAAATAATATAAAATATCTCAGTATACCTCTAACTAAGCAAGTAAAAGACCTATATGACAATTCTTTCAAGTCTTTGAAGAATGAAATTTGAGAAGATAAGAGAAGTTGGAATCACCTCCCATACTCATGGATACACAGGATTAACATAATAAAAATAGTCATCTTACAAAAAGCAATTTATAGGTTCAATGTAATCCCTATCATAACACCATCATAATTCTTTATAGACCTTGAAAGAATACCCAACATCATAAGGAAAAACACCAACACAAAAACCCAGAATAGCTAATACAATCCTGTACATTAAAAGAACAGCTACAGGCATCACCATTCTTGATTTCAAGCATTACTACAGAGCAATAATAATAATAAGTGCATAGTATTGGCCTAAAAATAGACAGGTTCATCAATGGAGTCTAATTAAAGATGCTGAAGTAAATCCATACACCTATGGACACTTGATTTTTGACAAAGAAGCCAAAATTATACAATTGTAAAAGGAAAGCATCTTCAAAAAATAGGGCTAGTCTTATTGGATGATGGCATATAGAAGAATACAAATAAACACATATCTATCGCCCTGCACAAAACTCAAGTCCAAGTGGATCAAAGACTTCAACATAAAACCAGCCACACTAAACCTGATAAAAGAAAAGGTGGGGGATTGCTGTAAGAGCATTGGCACAGGCAACAACTTCTTTAATGGAACACCAATCTCAATTAACAAATGGGACCTCCTGAGCTGAAAATCTTCGTGTAAGAAAACTGCCAGCAGGACAAAATGGCAGCACACAGACTGGGAAAAATCTTCACCAAATCCACATCTGACAGAAGGTTAATATCACACACACACACACACACACACACACACACACACATGAACTAAAGAAACTAGACATCAAAAATCCAAATAATCCAATTTAAAAATTGGAAACAGATCTAAACAGAATTTTCAACAGAATAATCTCAAATCGAGGAGAATCACTTAAAGAAATTTTCAACATCCTTAACCATTGGGGAAATACAAATTATAACAACAATGGAATTCCATATTACACCTGCAAGAATGACTAAGATCAAAACCACAAGTGACAGCTCATGCTGGAGAGGATGTGGAGAAACAGGAACATGCCTCCACTGCTGGTCAGAGTGCAAACTTGTACAGCAACTTTGGAAGTCCGGGTAGCAGTTTCTATGAAAATTGGCAATATGAAAATTGGCAATTAGTCTACCTCAGGAACCAGCTACACCACTCCTTGGCCTGTACACTAACACTTGTCCAGCTATGTCCATAGGAGATTTATTCATAATAGCAAGAAACAGAAAAAAAAAACCTAGATATCCTTCAACTGAAGAATGGGTAAAGGAAATTTTTAGGCAAGTGGATGGAACTAGAAAAGATCATCCAGAGTGAGGCAACCAGGATCCAGAAAGACAAGCATGGTATGTCCCCACTCATAAGTAGATATTAGTCGCAAAGTAAAGGAGAACCACACTATAATTCACAGCCCCAGAGAAGCTAAGTAAAAAGGAGAGCTTGTGGTGGATGAGGTGATCTCACTATGAATGGGAAGTAGAAATGGCATTGCCAGTGGATAGAGGGAGGGGTCTGGAAGGGGGTGTGAGTATCAGAACTGTAGAGATTGGGTCAGGGGACATGGAGGGATAAAGTATTGAGAGAGACCACTGGAATCTGGGGGCATCTGTGATGAGCTAGAAACCTAGAGCAATGGAAACTCCCAGGATCTATGAGGTTGACTCTAGCTAAGACTACTAGCAATGGGGTATAAGGACCCTACATGGGCCATCTCCTGTAACCTGACAAGCCTATCTGTGATGGGATTTGGACACCACTCCAGCCATCAACCCTCCAACCTACAATTTGCCCTGCCTACAAGATGTACTGTGGTAAAGATGCCACAGAAATTATGAGAGTGACTAATGAATGACTGGAAGAGCTGAAGACCCACATCCAGAGATAGAGCACACCCTTGAAGGCCAGGACCCAGAGGAGGAATACTCAGGAACCTAGAATAGAATCAATCAGGACTGGCAAAAAATAAATGAAATGATTCCTAATTATATCTTCTATACTTATAGATGATGCCTAGCCCGACAATCATAATAGATGCTTCACTCAGCAACTGATGGAAAAAGAAGCAGAGACTCACAGCCAAACTTTAGGCAGAGTTCAAGGAATCAAGTGGAAGAGGTGGAGGAAGAACTGGAGGAGCCAGTGGAGTCAAGGACACCACAAGGAAATTCACAGAATCAACTAACCTGGGCTCTTAAGTGCTCACAGAGACTGAACCAACTAGGGAGACTGAATGGGACTAACCTAGCACCTCTGCATATATGTTACAATAGTGTAACTTGGTCTTCTTGTGAGCTGGCTGTCTCTGACTCTGTTGCCTGCTTTTAGGACCCATTCCTCCTCCTAGATTACCTCATCCAGCCTTAATAGAAGTGGCGGAGCTTAGTCTCACTGCAACTTGATAAACCATGGCTAACTGAAATCCAGGAAGGCCTGACTGTATCTGAAGAAAAACAGGAGGAGGAGAAGATGGGGGTGGTGAGAGGTGGGAAGAAACTTGGATGGGAGGACAGAGGAGAAATTTTGGTTGGGTTGAAAAACAAACAAAAAAATAAACAAGAACAAAACAAATCAAAAATAAAAATGATTTCCATGGAGTTCATAATTATCAGCAATTCTGCCATTATATTCTGTTTTGAAAGCTTAAAGGCAGCATCCCTCTCTTTGGCATCATTAATTTTTCTAATTATTTTATAACTTTTCTGAGCACAGATAGACATTTTCAACTAAAGTGTTTAAAATATGTCACAGTTTGTAACAGTGGCATTTGATGAACTGCATGCTTATTCAGAGAGTTGCTGGATGTCTGGTATGTGTAGTTATCACTAAAGAACTGTCATGTGTCATTTTCCATCTCTATAGCTGGAGTCTTTCAGACTGAGATATCATAGAGGAGGAAGTAATTTTCCCCTCTGATGACATCTAAGACAAAGAAAAGTAGAACGGCAAATGCTCAGTTTTCCTTATTCTGCAGTCTTAAAACAAAACAAAACAAAAAACAAAACAAAAACAAAAAAGGAAAAAAAAAAAAACCTTCTCGTATTTTAAGGTTCATCAGCAAATCTTTGACCTCTCAGATGTTCTATAATTACTGACATTGGATCTGATGTAGAGAATGGGTTCATATAAATGAGATTTGTGATTAATGTCATGTCACAATACTAAAGTAAATTATGGATCTATTTTTGATGTTTTTGCAATATGTCAACCTTTTAAATCCAGAATAACTAGCAATAATTCTATTGATCACAAAAAATAAATATCACTGATAGTATGAAATATGTAATTGCTTAGAAAATCTATAGTGTAAATACTTATCAATTTTATAGAAACAAAAAGCTGAAAACAGATATGTATGTGTGTATGTACTTGTCAGCATGTGTAGAGGTGACCTCTTATAGGCATTTTTTTTAAATTACAGATTATGAAAACAATATAATATATGTCAAAGAATTTTAAAACACTGTTTTCTTTGATTAAAGATTTTAGATTCTTTTTCTTATTTTAAAATTACACTTATTTAGTGTGTGTGCATATCATTGGTGCATTCATGTCATGGAACGCAGGTGGAGGTCAGAGAAAAACTTGGAGTCAATTCTCTCTTTCCATCATGTAGATCCTAGGGACAGAACTCAGCTTATCAGCTTGACCATAATTATCCTTTATTGAACCATTTCATGAGCCTTCTTGTAGTGGATAGCCATCCCAGCATTGGCCTGGAAGTTCCAACCTCCATTGAGGCTTCAGTAATGATCACGCCCACAAGGCGGGGCAGAGGAGGGAGCGGAAGACTGAGGAGCAGGAGGAGGTGGCTCTCTTGGTTCCAGGACACGGGACTCAGGAAGAGACCGAGCAGAGTTCTCCAGAGAACACCGCCAGACTGCCCTATATCTTTGCCAGACCCTGCAACCTATCCCTTCATTTGTAAGTTACCCCACAAAATAAACCTCCCTTTTAACTACGTGGAGTGGCCTTAATAATTTCACCAATACCTTCTTTTTTGGATTCCTAAACAATCCACTTATAAATGTTCAATAATTTTCTGTATGCTAGAAGAGTATTTCTCAATGATGAAGATGAGCCTGATAAAAACCTTTCTCTCAGTAAACTTTGGTGGGAATTCATTTACACTTTTTCATTTATTGTCTATAGATTATGTTTTGGTATTACACCTTTAGTGCTGAGTAGTTAATATGAAGCAACAAAAGCTTAAATTACTTGTTACTTGGCTGTTGATTAAAAACATTTGCATACTCCCTTTTAAAAAAATAAGGGAAAATTCAAAAAGAAGCAAAAATCTGAAGCAACTTGTTTAGTAAATTATTAAATGTCTTTGAGATACATTTGTTGTTCAGATGCAGTTGAGTTTCATATTGCAGATTTGGAAGGAGAAAGGATGGGAGTTTAATGAGAAACTGAACTTGCTACTCTGTGTTTCCTTGGTGACTTTGGATTCCTGCTGCCTGTGTGCACCAAAGCCACAAATTGTAGTCATGAATTTCTCAGGATGCAAAAGACAAAAATGAGGTCGAGATTTTTGACACATAATTATAGAGAAAAAAAACTCTTCTGGTTAATTCTTATTGATTGGACACACCAGGGAGGAGGGAACCTCAATTGAAAAGTCCCATAGTTATATTAATTTGTGAATTAAGTCTGTGGGGGCATTTTATTAAATTGCTAACTGATATAGGAAGGCCTGGCCTACTGTGGGCATTGCCATTCGTAGGCAAATAGGTGATGTATAAGAGAATAACCTGAGAAAGCTAAAGGAGTTAGTCAGTAAATAAATCACATTTCACTGTGTCTACTTTAGTTTCTAACTCCATGTCACTGCCTTGACATCACAATTTGGCTTCTCTCTATGATGGACTGTGATGTAAAAGGTAACCCAATATACCCTTTCCTCCTCCAAGTTGCCTTTTTCAGTATTTTATCACCAGGGCAAACTAGGAAAGTTAGGGAAGGTACAAAATGGTGAGGCCTGAGAGGCAATTTCTACAATGGTGAACAGAGTTATATTCGAATAGATTTCACTTGTCAGTATTCAAAGTGTGTTAACTCAAGGAAATTTTAGTTGCTCATAACATTTTGAATATGAGCAGGACAAGTGTTGAACTTTACTCTTTGATTTACCTCACTGAAATTAGCCAATTTGAAGATAAAAGTCACAAAACTCTGTGCCATTATACTGTTCTGGTCATTGCTCTGATATAAGAAAAATAAAGAAATAAAAATGGTGATGCCTGTGGTACATTCCCTGGGAAGACAAGAAAAAGTATCTACTAACACTTTACAGATAATCAATGTAGACCAAAAGAATGACTTTTAACTCTGTGAAACAGTGAATTTTTGGTGGTTACTTCCAGAGATATAAGTGAGTGCTTATTTACAGGTACATGGAGTTCTCAGAGGCAGTTAAATCACTCAAAGCCCAGGCCAGCAATAGGTAATAACTCATAAAAGCTGCAGTTGAAGCCTTTTAACTCTCTGCATGACTTGAAGGAAACTAGACATGTTGGAGAGTATCCTTTTCTCAGATGTGACTGCTGTTTAAATGATCTCATGGTGGGATGGGCCTTGAGATTCTGATAAGTTACAGGGTCTTCTTGAGACCTGTGAGTGGTTTACTTCTCAGATGTGAAAGATCTACCCCTTAGAACTATTTGAGTCTTAATAGTTTACCACAAAGACGGAATATTTCAAGTAGGAGGAAATGGCTACACAGCTCAACAATACACAACTCAAGCCTGCTTTCCTGGTCATTGTCTTGCATCAATCTCTATGTTGTAATACATACAGTGGTTGCATGTGTTATTGTTATTGTTTATTTGGAGGGCAGGGCAGCCTACTTTGGCCAGCTGATGTTAGTGAAAAAAAAAATTTCTCTTTTGTGACTAATTTCATTTTGATTTTACTTTCTGCACCAGAGCCTACATACAAGCACAGGCACGAGGTGGAACTAAAATTTCTCTGTGGTAAATAAAGGCACTTGTAACTCTTCTAGTACTATGAGACAAGTGCTTTGAAGTTACCACCCTGGGTATGACATGTGTTCTGCTGAGTGCAGCCACCCAGCCTGATGACCTTCAAACCTTTTGAGGCAAGTTTGAAATAAGATTTCTGTCTCTAGACTTGGTCATCTTAGTTTTCCACTCTCACTTCTCTGGCTCTCTATCACCAATTTCTCTGACTAACTTTGTTGTATAGCTATATTTAACACTCCTTATTTCTTTGCCCTGTACTTTCTAAGTTCCTTGACAGCAAAGAACGTGAGTGTTCTGTTGACTTCTATCTTCTGAATCTGCAAGTAATGAGAACTCAAAAAGTACCTTTTGTAGACCCAAGTGCACAGATTTCAGGGATTTAATGACATGTTTCTTTGCTCTGATGTTTTTTGTTTACTATTTCTCCAAGTGAATGAGTCATTATCTTTAGAGCACATCGATTATGTTTCTCAGTCTTTCCTACAAATATAATAATCCTGCTCTCATTTCCTATTTTCTTTTCCATTTTTATAGAAAAGTTTTTTTTTTTCCCACAATACATTCTGAGTACAGTTTCACTTGTCCCAATTCCTCCCAGATCCTTCCCATGTCACTACTTAAATCTACATCTTTTCTTTCTCTCTCATTAGAAAACAAACAGGCATCTAAATAAATAAAAAGAAAGAAAAACAATAAAAGACCCACAAAGTAAAAAAAAACAAAAAACAAAAAACAAAAAAAAAAAAAACCCTGAATAAAATAAAAACAAAATGTCCAGATAAAGCATCATGAGAAAACAAACAAATGAGCAAACAAAAACTGTTGTGGAATATTATTTCAACTGGGCAAAAATGCTTTACCAGTGCTGTGGAATATTGCTTTAACTATGTAAACATGGATTAGATTTGGTTATGCTGCATTTCTTTAACAATGTAAGGATGTGTGTTCAATTATATAATAATGTGTTCCATCTGTTTGATCTTGCCTGCCTAAGGCACCTGATTGGTCTTGTAAAGAGCTAATCATCTAATGCTTGGCATGGGAGGAGTAGATGGGGCTGCCAGGCAGAGAGAATAAATAGGAGATGAAATCTAGGCTTGAGGAGAAAAGGAAGAATGAGAGAAAAAAGAGGAGAGAATGAGGGACAGGCCCAGGGCAAGAAGCCAGGCATCCACCAGCCAGTGAGACAAAGAGAAGCAGTAAAAGTAAGATATACCGAAGAAGAAAGGTAATAAGCCCTGAGGCAAAAGGTAGACTGATAGGAATGTCCTTCTGTATGCTGTGAATGTGTGTTGCTCTGATTGATTGATAAATAAAATGCTGATTGGCCAGTAACCAGGCAGGAAGTATAGTATAGGCAGGATAACCAGAGAAGGGAATTCTGAGAACAAGAAGCCTGAGCCAGGAATCACCAGCCAGACACAGAGGAAGCATGACATGAAGGCAGAGCTGAGAAAAGGTGCCAAGCCATATGGCTAAACATAAATAAGAATTACGGGTTAATATATGTGTAGGAGCTAATCAATAGTTAGCCTGAGCTAATGGCCAAGGAATTTTAATTAATATAAGCCTCTGTGTGTTTACTTGGTTCCAAACACTCATAGGCCCGCAGGGGCTAGGCAGGACTAGGGAAACTTCAGCTACAGTAGACAAAGGGAAACAAGTTAATTTAAATTAAAAGATCTAGCTGGAAACAAGCATATGCTACACCAAGCATTCATAACTAATATTATGTCCCCATGCCATGATTTAGGAGCTAGTTGGTGGCCCCAAAGAAAAAAATCTGGTACCAAAAATATCCTCCAAAATATCACTGAATTCGTCTTGTGTTGGTTATATACTATTGGATATAGGGCCTGTCTTTAAGTATGGTTTGTATACCCCGTGAGAATACATTGGAAAAAAAAACTTATTTTTTCTTTGTGTTTATAAATTGGAGATAGTTTCTAGATTGGAGATAGAAGATGTGTCCATTTTCCCTCACAGTGCTGGAACACCATCTGGCTTGGGCCTATGCAGGCTCTAAATGCTGCCACATTTTCCATGAGTTCATATGTTCGTCTGTCATGTTGTATTAGAAGGCGTTGTTTCATTGGTTCTCTCTATCCTATTTTGCTTTCTCTCTGCTTCCTCTTCTACAGTAATTTTTGAGTCATGGTGGTGGGATTTGCATATCAATGATTAATTAATACTGTATACATGTTTTATCTGAATTAGAACATTTTGTGCTGTGGTGATAAAGAGGGCTCATATGACTCAGGAAGTAAATGAAACTTACAAGGTTTTGGAAGTCAACAAAACTTACAGGACAGCATCATCAAGAAGTCCACCCCAACATAGGTGATGGCTCATAAAGTTGTTTCCTTGGATTTTTCTTCATGATGTTCAGGCATCTCAGCCAGTTGGAGACATTATTCACATCTTTTCTTGGTGAGTTAGACAACACCTGTCTGTGTGCTGCCAACTTTTCTATACCTCATCAGGTAACTGGCAAGTCTCTGCTCTTTACTTGTGTCAGCAGCAAAGCTTTTAGGTACTCTGGCCACCTTTCCCTTGCAGCCCTGCTCATACGTTGTGACTTTTGTTTGCACATGTGCTGGAGGCTGTGGGAGTATACAGCAGGAGAAAACTAGTGTTCAACATGTTGACCCACCAGATGAACAGTTCTCTGATGGGGAGACCCACCTGGCAAAGACCATGGGTTCACTGACAGTAAATGGCTTCCTGCTTCTGTCTGTAGTTCTTCTTATGTGCCACTATTTTTTTTTTTCCTCAATCTGCTTTGGGTATTTTTTCCAATGCTTGTGTGTTTATCTCATGTAACTATTTCATCTATTAGGTATACATATAGTTGTGGATGATTAGGAAGATGATTTTTGTTTAGTCTGTATAATTCTGAGGAATAGAAATAATACTTGGATATTTTTTATTATTCAGACTGACATAGGAAACTAATAGTATACTCATTCACAAAGACAGCATTTTCAGACTTCAGAACAAGTTCAAAGCAAACTGACTGACATTGGAGATGAATACACAGGCACAAATTCCTGTTGCTGAATCAAGATTAGACATGAAGCAACTTTGGTAGACATAGTCCTTTGCAATAATTGATTTTATGCATATATCTCTACCACTCCAGTTTCAGCCAACTAATTGTTTATTGCTTAAGTCTGGAAGTCCACTGTCATTCTCTGTCTGGAAACCCTGACCAATTAAGAGCTACCTGCATGGCCAAGAATTACTCACTGGGCACTCAGCATGACCACCCCAGTCCAAGAGAAACTGTGTGACTTATCATGTGTTATGAATGATTCAGACCCTGAAAATGTAACTTATAATTGTCTAGAATTTAGATGGAAAAGTGTGTGTGTGTGTGTGTGTGTGTGTGTGTGTGTGTGTGTGTGTGTGTGAGATGCAAGGGAGATGTATTTGTGTGTGCAAAGAAAAATGAGGAGAGAGGATGAGTAGCTGGGTAGGAGAGAGAACAAGAGAGATTTTCAGAGAGGATTTTTTTCAAGATGAAGTAAAAGAGAAAGTGACCATCAGAAAGTATGTGTTTACTTATTTCCCCCTCATATAGAAAAAGTCTAGCTCTTGCTGTATTCATGGATATATATATATATATATATATATATATATATATATATATATATATATATTTGCACACCCTGGTCCTGCCTAGAGGCTGGACCTCCCAGGAAGCAGTACACATGTCCTCATAAAACACTGCTTGCAAGTAAATGTCTTTTCTCTTTATCTCCCGTTCACTTTTACTGAAATTACATTTCTGTAATAATATCCACATTACTACAGTACTTATTACATTAAAGATTCAATCGATGTTGGCTTTAGGGAAATAAAAAAAGTCACATATCTCAATGGCATCCAGTCATCCTTTAACATTTATCAATCCCAATTTCTAGTTTATACCTCATATACCTGTCTTGTAAGATGTGCTAACTAAGGCGAAATAGCATATCCTTTAAGGGAAGTAATTATTGTTTCTCAATTATGCTTATTACCATTTCTAAAAGAATTTAGAAAAACTGTTTATTATTATATTATTCATGAGGAATTCATTGCATGAACATACCTAAGGAAAGTCCCTCTCTATAGATAGGAGATACTCAAGGTAAGAATACTCAACGGTTTGTTGTGTATAGAAACTGCTTCATGGGTATGTGGGTAAAATTACATTAAAATATTTGTGCACCAGCATGAAGAATGAGAAATCAACCTTGGGTATTATCCTATATTCAATCTTTTTTTTTTAAGGCAAGTTTTTTTTTTTTTTTTTTTTTTTTTTTTTTTTTTTTTACTATCCTGGTATTGTCTCAGTATACTATGCTGAATGGATAGAAAGCTCTAGGAAATTCACTTATAATTCTCTTCCAATATTTTGAAGAGTACCACCATGTCCACATGTTTTGTATTAAACATGGATTCTAAGGATCAAACTTACTTCCTTGTGCTTACTTTGCTGAACTTCTGGTAACTACAGTATGTGTGAGAGGAGTCATGACCCACAGATTGAGAAACATTGCTTTAGAGTTTCATTCAAATTACTGACCCACTGAATCATGAACTAGAATGATACTTAGGCCCATATTTTTTTTGAGCTGGGGATCGAACCTAGGGCCTTGCGCTTGCTAGGTGAGCACTCTACCACTGAGCTAAATCCCCAACCCAGGACCATATTTTTGCAGTCATTCAGATTGTTGTAGCATTTTGACATATTATTCATAATAATTCCCACACTATAAACATCAATATCACATGTTGAATCTTTAAGCAATTGCCTGCACCTCTTCATGCATACATTCAAAGCTCTGTGTTGTCTCCAATTCTTTGATTTCTTTAAGGAAAATTTTCATTTCCTCTTTAAAGGCCTCTATCATCTTCATAAAGTTATTTTTCAAGTCATGATAAATCCACTGATACAAAGTATCATTGGCAAATCCATTGAGAATAAAAGTAAAGAGTGGCAGGTATCTTTCACAAACTTTTCAGTGCAGGCCTGGGCTAGAAGTATACAGTAGGTACTTCGACAGTGATAAATACAGAATATGCACTCATGTCCAAGTTACATCATATGTATTTTAAATATATGACCTATTTCCCTCTTTCTTTCATAATATTGTTCATAAGCTTCAGTGGTGCAGAGCATAGTGGTGCATGCCTTTAAATTCAGCATGGGAGAGGCAGAGACAGGTGGATCTACATGAATTCAATGTCAGCTTTGAAGTAAGTTCCAGGACAACTAGCATTTCATGGTGAGACCTTGCCTGAATTTTTTTTAAAATCCACGTCAACAAATACAAAAGAAGGGAAACACACAACACTAGTACCAAAAATTAATAGGAATAAACAATCAATTATCATTAATATCCTTTAATATCAATGGTCTCAATTAATCAGTAAAAAGTCACAGCCTAACAGAATGGTTACAAAAATAGGATCCATCCTTCTGCTGTATATAAGAAACACACCTCAACTTCAAAGACAGACACTACCTCAGAGTAAAAGGCTGGGAAAAGACTTTTCAGTCAAACAGACTTAAGAAGCAAGATGGTGTAGCTATCCTAATATAATAAAATAGACTTCAAACTGAAATCAATTGAAAGAGATCAAGAAGGACATTACATATTTAACACAGGGAAAATTAACCAAGATGAATCACAATTCTAAACATTTATGCCCTCAAAGCAAGGGCACCCATATTTGTAAAAGAAACACTACTAAAGCTTAAATTGCAAATCAAACCCCATACACTACTAGTAGGAGACTTCAACACCCCACTTTCACCAGTGGACAGGTCTGCCAGACAGGAACATAACAGCAAAATAAGGTATAAATAAGACATTATGATTCAAATGGACTTAAAAGACATCTACGGAATATTCCACCCTAACACAAAAGAATATACCTTCTTAGCACCCCATGGAACCTTCTTTAAATTTAACCACATGCTCTGTCACAAAGCAAATCTCAACAGATACAAAAAAAATGGAATAACCTTCTGTATATATCAGACAACCATGGTTTAAAGTTATATTTCAACAACAAAAATTACAGAAAGCTTACAGTCTCATAGAAACTACATAATACCCCACTGAATCACCCATGGGTCAACGAAAAAAATAAAGAAATTAAATATTTTTTTAAGAATTCAATGAAAACAAATGTATAATATACTCAAACTTATGGGACACTATGAAAGCAGTGCTAAGAGGAAAATTCATAGCACTAAATGCTCACATAAAGAAGATGGAGAAATTTCACACTAATAACTTAACAGCACACCTGAAAGCTCTAGAACCAAAAGAAAGAAACTCACCCAGGAGGAATAGATACCAGGAAATAATCAAATTGAAGTTTGAAATCAATAAAATAGAAACAAAGAGAACAATACAGAGTCAATGAAAAAATGAGTTGGTTCTTTGAGAAAATAAACAAGATAGACAAGCCCTTATCCAAAGTAAACAAAAGGCAGAGAGAGAGAGTATCCAAATTACCAAAATCAGAACTGAAAAGAGAGACAATTAACAACAGACAATGAGAAAATCCAGAGAATCATCATGTCACACTTCAAAAACCTGTACTCCACAAAATTGGAAAAATCTGAAAGAAATGGACATTTTTCTGGATAGGTACCACATACCAAAGTTAAATCTAGAGTTGATAAATTATTTCAATAGAACAATAACCTCTAAGTAAATAGAAACAGTCATTAAAACTCTCCCAACCAAAAAAGGCCTAGGACTAAACGGTTTCAATGCAAAATTCTACCAGATATTCAAGGAAGAGATAATACCAATACTCTTCAAATTGTTCCACAAAATAGAAACAGAAGGAACATTACCAAACTCTTTTTATGAACCTACAGTTACCCTGATACCCAAACCACACAAAGATGCAACAAAAAAGAGAAATACAGACCAATCTCCCTTATGAGCACTGATGCAAAAATACTCAGTAAAGTATTGGCAAACCAAATCCAAGAACACATCAAAAATTTATCCACTATGACCAAGTTGGCTTCATCCCAGTGATGCAAAAATGGTTCAGCAGAAGAAAATCTGTCAATGTAATTCACCGTATAAAGAATCCAAAAGAAAAACACCACATGATCATCAAATTAGATGCTGAAAAAGAATTTGACAAAATCTAACACCCATTCATGATAAAGATTCTAGAGAGTTCAGGAATACCAGGATCATACCTAAACATAATAAAAGCAATTTACAGCAACCCAACAGTCAACATCAATTAAATGGAGAGAAACACAAAGTGATTCCAATAAAATCAGGAAGAAGACAAGGCTGTCCACTCTATCCATACTTATTCAGTATAGTACTTGAAGTTCTAGTTAGATCAAACAGACAACAAAAGGAGATCAACGGGATACAAATTGGAAAGGAAGAAGTCAAACTTTTCCTATTTGTAAATGATATGATAGTATACATAAGAAACACAAAAATTCTACCTGGGAACTCCTACAGCTAGCTGATAAACTCCTTCAGTAATATGGCAAAATACAAGATTAACTCCAAAAAATCAGTATCTGTCCTGTATACAAATGATGAATGTATTGATAAAGAAATCAGTGAAACATAACCCTTTCCAATGACTATTAATACAAATAATATAAAATACCTTGGGGTAACTCTAAGCAAGTAAAAGATCTGTATGATAAGAACTTTAAGTCTCTGAAGAAAGAAATTGAAGAAGATATCAGAAAATTGAAAGATCTCCTATGCTCATGGTTAGGTAAAATTATTATAGAAAATGGCAATCTTATGAAAAGCAATCTACAGATTCACTACAGTCCTCATCAAAATTATTCACAGACTTGAAAAGAACAATACTTCATTTCATATGGAAAAACAAAAGCTCAGGGCAGTTAAAAAGAATCCTGAATAATAAAGCAACCTCTGGAGGCAACATCATCCCTGACCTCAAGCTCTACTATTGAGCTACAGTAATACAAACAACTTGGTTCTGGCATTAAAACCAACATGTGGACCAATAAAATGGAACTGAAGACCTTGACATTAACCCATATACCAATGAACACCTGATTTTTTGACAAATAATCAAAACTGTACCATGGAAAAAATAAAGCATCTTCAACAAATGGTGCTGGCATAACTGGATACCAACATGTAGAAGATTGCAAATAAATCCATATCTGTCACCATGCACAAAACTCAGATCCAAGTAGATCAAAGACCTCAACATTAATTCAATTACAATGAACTTGATAGAAGAGAAATTAAGAAGTAGTCTTGAAAGCATTGGCACAGGTGACCACTTACTAAATATACACCAGTAGCACAGACACTGAGAGGAACAATTATTAAATGAAACTGAGAAGCTTTTGTAGGGCAAAGAACATGGTCAATAAGGCAAAATAACAGCCTACAGAGTGGGAAAAGATCTTCTCTAACCACATCTGGCAGAGGGCTGATCTCCAAAATATATAAAGAATTCAAGAAACTCAACATCAAAATACCAAACCATAGAATTAAAAAATTGGCTACAGAGATAAACAGTATTCTCAACAGAAGAACCTCAAATGCCTGAAAGACATTGCTCAACATTCATAGTCATCAGGGAAATGCAAATCAAAATGACTTGGAGATACCATCTTACACCTGTCATAATGGCTGTGATAGAAAACAACAATAAAAGCTTATGTTGGAGGATTGGAGCAAGGGGAAAACTCCTACACTGTCTGGTTTGAGTGCAAAGTTGTACAGCTACTTTGGAAATCAGTATGGCACTTCCTCAATAAATTGGGAATCAATCTTCCTCAAGACCCAGTTATACCTTTCTTGAGCATATACCCAAGCAATGTTCAGTCATACTTCATGGACACATCCTCAGCTATGTTCATAGCAGCATCATTCATAATAGCCAGAACCTGGAAAAAATCTAAATGCCCCTCACCTGAAAAATGGACAAAGATAATGTGGCACATACACAATAGAGTACTATGCAGCTGTAAAAAACAAACCAAAAAAGCCCAATAATATTATGAAATTTGTAGACAAATAAATGGAACTAGAAAATATCATCCTGAATGAGGTCACCCAGACTCATAAGGACAAATATACTATGTACTCACTCATAAGTAGATACTAGATGTAAAGCAAAGGATAACCAGACTATAACCTACAGCTCCAGAGAAGCTAGCTAACAAGGAGGACCCTAGGAGGGACACATAGAAAGCCCAGTGAAAGAGAAATAGATGAGATCTGCATGAGTAAAGTGGAGCTAAATGGAGGGCAAGCAATGGAGGATGAGAACATAGAAGAATGAGAGTTTTGAGCTAGAACAGGGACAGAGTAGCAGAGCAAGGAGACTGAAATAATGATGAATGAAGACATCATGAGAATAGGGAGAAGCAGGGTGTTAGGGGAGTTCCCAGAAATCCACAAGGATGACCCCACCTTAGACTAGTAGCAATAGTGGAGAGGGTGCCTGAGCTGGTATACTCCAGTAACCAGATTAGTGAATACTCTTTCACCATAGAGCCTTCATCCAGTTACTGATGGAAACAGATGCCGAGATCCATGGCTGGGTACAAGTCCAAGCACTGGGAATCTGATTGACTGAGAGAGAGGAGAAAGTCTATAAGCAAGGGACACTGAGATCATAATGGGAAAACATACAAAGATGGCCAACCAAACTAGTGGAAATCCATGAACTGTGGACCAATAGCTGTGGTGTCCCCATGGAACTGGACTAGGCCCTCTGCATACATGAGACAGTTGTATAGCTGAATTGTTTAGAGAGTCCCTCAGGGAGAGAGATAAGGATCTATCCCTAGTGCATGAACAGGCTTTTTGTAACCCAGTTTCTAAGGTGTGACACCTTGTGCAGCCTTGATGCAGGGGGAGGGACTTGAACTTACCTCAACTGAATGTACCAGGCTCTGCTGACTCCCCATGGGAGACTTTGATTTGGGGGAGGTGGGATAGGAGGTGCGTTGCAGGGATCCTGGGGGGGTAGGAAGATGGAGGAGGGGCAATCTGTGGTTAGTATGTAAATTGAATATAAAATTTCTTATTAATAAAAAAAGAGTTAATACACTGCTTGGGACTTGGCAATATGCCCAGGCTTGCTTGAAGAGTTTGTTTTGGTCTGGCATCCTTGAAGTAACCAGAGCTACAAACCCGAAAACAGGTTGTCATATACCTCTAGATTATTAAAAAATGGGTTATTGGGTTATGAGTAAAAATGCTTATAAAAGATAACTGTTTATCAGTGATGTCAAAATTTGAGGAAAAAATGTTTGGAAAAATCATATTCCAAATAATAAATGATATATCTATTCTGTCATTGTTTATTAATTATAACTAAAGGATGAGCAAAAGGAAGTGAAACACATGTCCAAAACCAAAAATGATATGATCAATGTTTTTGGAAATTATGAATGTATCCCTGCTTATTAAATTCTGTATAAATAAAATAGCACAAACCAGAAAAAAAAATTAAGTACTAAAGAAGATGTAATCCTAAATAAGTCAATAGAAGAAAAGAGTTTAACCACAACCCAGAAAGCACAAGAATTAAACAATCACATACTAGCAAACCAGAAAGGGGGGAAAGTCATAACACAACAACAAAATAATGGGAATCAACAAATATTGTCCACTGATAACTCTCAACATGTGTAGTCACAACCTCCACCTCCACCAAAAACAACATGCTGACAGAATGCACTCTAATTAGATGCATCTTTCTGCTGGATCCAAGAAACAGACCTTAGCATCAAGGATTGGCATCACATCCACATAAAAGGATAGAAAAAGGCATTCTAAGCAAATGGGTGCTGAGAGTTACAACAATATACAGCAGGTGGCAACTGGTGTTTGACACATAGACCCATGAGACATCGAACTCCCTGATGGGTAGCCCCACCTGGCAAAGCCATGAGGTCACTGTGGAACCCATTTTTTTTTTTCTGTTGGTAACTTTGTCATTGCCATGGCTATGCCTACCTAATAAGACAGCTGTTGGGTGCTTTCCACAGCCTTTTGGTAGTGTGTGCTTTACACCTATGGGCACACATTTAGCTGTGGATTTCTGTTTAAATTGTATAATTCGAATAAACAGAAATATTACCAGAATGTTCTTCTTTACTGACACAGGAAACTAGCAGTATTTGCAGTCTCAAAGACAGCATTTTACCCATTTTGAAAAGACATTAGAACAAGTCCTAAACAGACTAAACCACCCCTACAGAATATACATAAAGACTAATTCCCAGATATTGTTTATTGCTAAATTAAGGGCTGGCTGTTTACGTCAAGATAAAGTCCTTGCAGTAGCTCCCTTTCTGCATGTATCCTTACCGCTCAAGGTTCAGCCAATTGTTTAATGTCTAGATCCCTTCATCAACTTAGAGCTATGTACATGGATCAATGTGACATTACTAGCCTAAGGGAAAATATGTGACTTATCTTGTGTTTTGAGAATGGATAGGGCCTTGAAAATGTAACTTACAATTGTCCAGGGCTTGACTGTAAGGCAGCAACAGGGGCACTGTACAGATAGACAGCTGCGTAGAGTTATGTGAGTGCTGCTGCAGAATGTGAGTGAAGTGTGTGTATGTGTGTGAACTAAGAGATGAGGAGGAGGAGGAGGAAGGAGGAGGAGGAGGAAGGAGAAGGAGAAGAAGAAGAGGAGGAGGAGGAGGAGGAGGAACAGGAACAGGAAGAAGAGGAAGAAGAAGAGGAAGGAGGAGGAGGAGAAAGAGGAGAGGGAGAGGGGGAAGGGGAAGGAGAAGAAGGATGAGAGAAGTGTGAGGGAGTGAGTGTGTGAAAGAGAACAGTGAGAAAGCACTGTTGCTACACAGAGGAGCTGTGCCTAGGCTTGTGTAAAGTACTGTGTGGTGAGAGAGCTCTATATATGAGATGTTCAGCTGTGGCTGTGTGGAGATTTGTAACTGTGTGGAAGCAAGGAAGACGAAGCTGAATTTAAAAAGACACAGAAGAGAAATGTATGTAAAAGACAGATGTGCAGACATGTGAAAAGAGATGTAACTGTGTCTAGAGATGTGTGGCCACATGTTTGTAAAGAAAACATGTAGCTGTATGTATAGAATATAGCAATGTGGAGATATGAAACTGTGTGGAGGCAGAAAGATTCAAAAACCATTCTTAAGATGAACTAAAAGAGAAAGGTAACATCAAAAAAATTAAGTAAAATCCACTTATGAGTGAGTATATACCATGTTTGTCCTTCTGAGTCCAGGTTACCTCACTCAGGATGATATTTTCTATCCATTTGCCTGCAAACCTCATGATGTCATTGTTTTTCTCTGCTGAGTCATACTCCATTGTGTATATGTACCATGTTTTCTTTATCCATTCTTCAGCTGAAGGGCATCTAGGTTGTTTGAAGTTCTGGCTATTATAAATAATGCTGCTATGAACATAGTTGAGCATGTGCCCTTGTGGTATGATTGAGCATTCCTTGGGTATATGCCCAAAAGTGGTGTAGCTGGGTCTTCATTGAGATTGATTTCCAATTTTCTGAGAAAGCACCATACTGATTTCCAAAGTTACTGTACCAGTTTGCATTCCCACCAAAAGCATAAGAGTGCTCCCCTTGCTCTACATTCTCTCCAACATAAGCTATCTTTAGTGTTTTATATCATAGCCATTCTGGCAGGTGTAAGATGGTATCTAAGATTCCTATGTACTCACTCATAAGTGGATACTAGATGTAAAGCAAAGGATAACCAGACTGCAAATCACAGCTCCAGGGAGGCAAGCTAGTAAAGAGGACCCTAAGAAAGACACAGGGATCATCCAGTGATAGAGAAATGGATGATATCCACATGAACAAACTGGGGGTCAGGGGAGGTAACAGAGGGCAAGGGTTGGGGGGAAAGAGAGCTTAGGGGAGCAGGAGTTCCTAGCTGTTCAGGAACAGAGTGGGAGAACAAGGAATGAGATACCATGATAAATGAAGGCATCATGAAAATGGAAAGAAGCAGAGTGCTAGAGAGGTCTCCAGGAATCCAAAAAGATGACTCTACTATAGACTACTGGCAATGGTAGAGAGGGTGCCTGAGCTGACCTACTCTGGTGATCAATGGCCATGCACCCTAACCATTATGATAGAACCCTCATCCAGTGACTGACGGAATCAGATGCAGAGATCCACAGCCAAGCCTCAGGTGGAGCTCCAAGAGTCCAATAGACTAAAGAGAGGAGGGATCATATGTGCAAGAGTTATCAAAACTATGATTGGAAAAAGTGCAGAGACAACTAGCCAAACTAGTGGAAACATATGAACTGTGAACCCATAGCTGAGGAAGCCCCATGGATCTGAACTAGGCCCTCTGGACAAGTGAAAAAGTTATTTAGCTTGAACTGTTTAGGGGGTCCCCAGGCAGTGAGACTGGGACCTGTCTTTAGTGCATTAGCTGGCTTTTTGAAACTTAGTACCTATGCTGAGATACGTTGCCCAGCCTTGGTGCAGTGAGGAGGGTATTGGACCTGCCTCAACTGAATGTACCAGGCTCTGCTGTCTCCCCAGGGGAGACCTTGCTTTGGAGGAGATGGGAATTGGGGGTGGATTGGGGGGAAAGGCTGGGGGGTGGGAGGAGGGAGGACAGGGGAATCCATGGTTGGTATGTAAAATGAGTAGAAAATCTCAATGGAAAAAAAAATAAAACAACATCTCAACTAAAAATAATTAAATAAAATCCATGAAAACCTGGATTTCATAGTAAAAACCAAAAAAGTAAATAAATAAAAAGAAGAAAGGAAGAAAAGAAAAGGGGAAAAAAGAGAAACAAAAAGTGAGGCATTTTTACCTTTCACAAATTTAAATGATGATTTGAAGGAAAGACAATTTTACACCCAACATCCCCATATGCATGGAAATCAAACCTTCTAAACTATAAAAGCAGCACAAATGAAAAGGGAAAATCCTCCAAGAACCAAAGTAAAGTACTTGTTTCCTAACTTAAATGAATGTCCTTGCTTCTGGGAGAAAACAAGATAAATTGCAATTGTTTCTATGCAAAATGAGAGGAAACGTGGCATGAACTGAGAGAAGGCAGGTCTGTGAATGTCCCTGACTCCACCTAAGTGAACCCTGACTATATAATGACAATATAATGTTGGCTTTAAAAATTCATTGAAATAGAATCAAATTATTCTACAATAATAAATCATGAAGAACAGATGAAATTGGAGTAATACAAGTTCCTGTATTTTTACAAGGCTTGACATATCCACCTGCATTAAACTTCCTTATCTTGAAACCGCGTTCAGGAATTTCTAATATATATGCTAAAATACTAATAAGAGAGAAAGTCATGATGAGATAAATCCAAACATGACAGGAAGTGAGTCAGCCTCAAGGAAGGAAAACAATGTAACCGGACCCATATCAGCAATTAAATAAAGTGTAAATGAACTAACATTTATTATTAAAGAAGAAATAATGGCTGACAGAGAAAGTTAAGCAAGAATATGCTATTTATAAAACACTAGTACACAGCCAGTACGAGGGCTCAGGGGGACCTGAATTAGATGCCTGGGACCCACATGTTTGGAGGAGGAGAACATACTTTTAAATTGTCCTTCAATCTTCACACCCTGTTACCTCAAACACAAATGAATAAATAAATGCCTAAATGTAGTTTGAAATTTAAACAAAATTTGTGTGTTGATGGCTACTGGTGTTTTGATTGTGTTTGTTTGTGTACCAGGTGCCTACAGTTCCATGATGGCCAGAAGAGAACACCAGATTGCCTGAAACTTGCTATGCATGGTTTTGAGCCACAATGTGGGAACTTAGAAGAAAAAGCTCACTCTGAAATTTCATGTACTCAATTATATTGCCATGGTCTCAAAAAGGTAGCCCACAATGGTCAAAATTGCAATCTTTCCTAGTCTCACTAAACAATTTGTGAGATTGAAAAATAATATATGAAAATAATACATTAGTGATATTTATTATTACATAGCATCATTCAATTTTCTATCTTTTTAGTGTCAGTGTGATTAAATAATGTTATTCTAATAATTCATACATTTTGTTAATATAATAGAATTCCCTTATGATTTTAATTCATAGAAAGTGCTTCATTGTCATACTTGACACTGACTTATTGTATTTATTTTCTTCTCTTTCTCTCTTCCTTCTCTCCTCGTTGTCATTTTAATCTCATTTTAGATTTATCCACTTTGTAACCTCTTGAGGATAAAAATTTATTTGTACAAGTTCTGTACTAAGACAGCTTTTTGTAATACCAATTTACCTATATAACACAGATTATAATATATATTATCTCATATATTATATGTTTATAATATTTATTTATCAATATAAATGTTTTTACCTTAGTGTTTCCCCTCATCTTGTTCTGTTTTACTTTTCTGTTTGGGTTTTACTTTTTGAGAGAGAGTCTTACTCTGTAAAGCTCTCTGGCATGGAACTCACAGATATGTACCACCTCTGCTTTATGAATGCTAGGATTAAAGTTACAGACCATCTCACTTGCTCTATTTTCTTTTATATGTAACTAAGATGATATGTAGGTTTTTCACTATTAATAAATCAGTGCTTTCTAACCTTATCTCTGTTTGTTCTGTGTTTCACCTATTATCATAATATATAAACCAAATACAGCTTAACCATTACTCTTTCTCTTAATTTCTAGTATCTTGCTTTGTTGCCAGAAAAATAATATAATTTAAATCTATTATTTGAGTCATTCTATATCCTATTAATTGGTTCAATTAATATTACATTTCCAGTCATATTGAAAATGATACTGGCTGTTTGAAAATGTATATGAATATCTATTAATACATGTATCTTAGAAGATAAACATTTTATCATGTTTTTGAGACCATGGCATATAATTGAGTACATGAAATTTCAGAGTGAGCTTTTTCTTCTAAGTTCCCACATTGTGGCTCAAAACCATGCATAGCAAGTTTCAGGCAATCTGGTGTTCTCTTCTGGCCATCATGGAACTGTAGGCACCTGGTACACAAAACAAACACAATCAAAACACCAGTAGCCATCAACACACAAATTTTGTTTAAAATT